>NW_024870741.1:1177500-1457500 GCF_019054845.1 Dipodomys spectabilis
TTATACCCTATGATGTTACTAGACTGTGAAATGGATGTTTATTGCATTACCTTTGTAGCCAAGATTACAGGCATGAGCTACCAACACCTGGCTATATGTAATTTAATCTGTAGTTTTCTTCAAGTGTTTCATCCTACGTTGAAGTTTTCTTTTTTTACAAACTTTCTAATAAATATGTAATCTATTCAATTTTGAAAATTACTGCAGTACCTCCCACTTATTTGTGGCAATTCTGAAATCCAAGTTCCTCTATGTGTCAGGGTGGATACTTTTGCCTGTAACAAGTATTATTGTTGAACACATAACATCTGACTACTTAGAGAACAAAAGATGTGAAGCTACTGTAGCCAGATAAAGAACTTCCAGGACAATTCAAGGGCAACTCATGTACTCCCTATGTAGGTGAATAGGAAGCATAGAAAAGAAATTCTTATACTTGAAAGTGATTAAGTGTGTATGTACATAGGTGTTCACTTATTTATCTGTTGCTATAGTTTTACACATTCACTAATATAAAACAATATTTCATATATATATAATATACATATATATATTATACATATATATATATATATATATATATATATAATATAGATATGCAGATCACAGTTTCCAAAATCCAGAGAACCCCTTCTATGGGCAACGCTTTCCTATGTTGCTCTTTGGTTAATAAGAATGTAACCTGGAATTGTCCAGTGGTAGAGAAATTACTCAGAGATTCAAGCATTTGTCTTTCAATATGTTGCTTGCTCCTAACTCTAAAACTAGGGTCTGTTATTGTATAATTTATGTTGTCTTATAAAATATTTAATATATTGTACATAATGTATAATATATATTGTATATTACAATATGTATTATATATAATACCTGACAGTGTTATACATTGATAAGGAAAAATACAATAAACGTATCAATGTCCACACTTTCCTAGCCATGATTAAGTTCAGTAGAGATAGGGACATTACATCTCAACAGGAAAATTCTATTGAAGTTCTGATGACCTTGAGCTAGATAAGGAGAATTCTTGTAAAAGGAGCCTCTCCTCTATTATGAGAAAAGATAAGTTTGGAAGATTTTTTTTTTTGTTTTTTGTGGGATTTTTATGGCCGGTCAAGGGGTCTGAACTCTGTGCCTGGGTGCTGTCCCTCACCTCTTCACCTCAAGGTTAGTGCTCTACCACTTGAGCCATACTGCCTCTTCTGGCTGAGGAATCAAACCCAGGGTCTCATGCATGCAAGGCAAGCACTATAACCACTGAACCAACTTCCCAGCCCACGTTTAGATGTTTTCAAGAAGAGGAATTTGGCATTTGCCTTGTATCCTTTATTAGTAATGAATAGGTATCATTATGCTCCAAATTTTGCCTCCTTTTATGTTCCCTAAACAGTTACACAGGATCATCATTCCATCACATATCTTTAAGTCCTTCTTTTATTTCTTTTTACCATTATTGTTTTGTTGTTGTTGTTTTGCTGATCCTGAAGCTTGAACTCACGGCCTAGGTAGTGTCCCTGACCTCCAGGCTAGTGCTCTACCACTTGAGCCACAGAACTACTTCTGGCTTTTTCTGCCTGGGCTTGTTTTGAATCATAATACTCAGATCTTATCCTCCTAGATAGCTAAGATCACAGGTGTGAGCTACCGGTGCCAGAAAGTCCCTCTCTTTTAGATATTATTCTAAAAGCCTCCTATCCAAGGTCACTTCTAAGATAGTAAATGGAACTATGCCAATAGTTCCTTCACACTCTCATCTCCTGTTATGACTACTATGTGTCTTTTCCATCTTATCTTGACCCTACTTCAATGTTCCCTTCCTAATCCATGGTTCTAGGTGTGTTACTAATAATTACTTAAATTTAGTGGCTATAAACCCTGAATCACTCAACTATTAATTTCATTTAATTTTTTCAATATGAGTGTTTTTCAGTACAAATCTGAGCTTATACTCACCTTGAATCTACCTCTTGGCATGAGCAGAGCCTGGGCCTATTCTACCTCAAATGCAAGAGCTTAGCCAAAGAATAGCCAACAGTATTCCTGCCTAGGAGTCATGATAAGTAGTTGAATGCCTGAAAGAAGCAATGCATTCCTGGCATGGGAAGGGGTTGGAGAGACAACATTCTACAGAGCAAACTGGCAGTCACAACAATTTTTGGGAGGACAGGTCATGGGTCCTGAACTCTGGGCCTGGGCGCTGTCCCTCAGCTCTCAGCTCAAGGCTAGCACTCCACCACTTGAGCCATTTGTGGGTTATTTTTTTGCTTATGTGGTGCTGAGGAATTGAACCCAGGGTCTCATGCATGCAAGGCAAGCACTCTACCACTGAGCCATATTCCCAGCCCCCAGTCAGAACACTTAACAACTTCTCCTTTGGACAAACTGACCTCCCACAAAGTGGCAGTGAGATTACTCACCTAGTGAATTTTCATATGTGAAGGAAGATTTCATGTGTCACTACACAACTCACTTGTAGTCAAAGAGAGGGCCATTCTTTTGAGTACTCCTTAGGCCCAATCTCACTTTATCTCCATCTTAGACTTTGCCCAGACTCTATTCCTACCATAAGGTCCCTGATGTGGAGGAAAGTGTGATCTCTTGGCTTTTGACTGGCCCTTTGGAAACCGAGGCCACTTTTAGTTTTGAACCTGTTCCTCCTTACAAGGCTGTGGTGGCTGGTGGGAAAGCTCATTCTCTGAATTGTGCCTTAGTATCAAATCTCTTCAGAGAAAGTCAAGGAATGACAGATTCTGTCTGAGGGAGTGAATTTCTCCATTTCCAAAGAGGTCAATTAATATCTGATACTGAGGCCCAGGTGGAGGTCCTTCACCAAATCCTCCAAACTGGAGTGGATGTTAGCTCAGACTCCAGGCCATCCTCCAGCAATTTCTCAGGAATAAAAAGGTCAAAGGAGTGGAATTCAGAAGCAAAGAGAAATGAGAATAGCAGAAGAATCATTGTTAGGGGGAGGAATTAGAAACTTTGTGTACAAAATGTGCTCAGAAAATATAGGATCACTCATATCATTTGGGAATCACATCATAACATTAGGGACTAACAGTAATAAATTGCTACCTAAATTAGTAACTCCACTGCTCCACATTACAAGTGTTCTGTCAAAAGGTAGCTGTCCTAGCTCTATTTTGATGAGGAAAACGGACTTTTTTCTCAAAAAGTTCTACTGAGTATCTTCATCTATTTTTTTTTAATTTTATTTTATTTTATTTGAGAACATACTGTACAGAGGGGTTACAATTACATGGGCAGGATAATGCATACATTTCTTACCAAGCATTGCAGCCTCCTCCTTTGTTTACCCTTCACCTCCCTTCCCAGCCTCTCCCCTCCCCCCCACCCAATCATACCCCCCTCCCCCCCCACACCGACATTGTAAAGCTGGTTTTGACATGACATTTTGTACCCCACGTTGTTCTTACTCACGACTTCTCTGTTACTTTCCTTTGCTGGATTCAATCAATGAGACTTGAATGTGTTATCATCTTCAGACATGTAATCACATTTTCTTTTAATCCATTTGTTATAAACAAATTATGGGGAAACATATGTCTATAGTACATTTTCTTCTATGACATGTTTCTGTGATGTTATTATTTTAATAGTTTCATTTTTAAACATGAGGAAAATGTTTTGTTACTATTAGCACTAATTAGTTGCACATATTTTTGTATTTTACTATGTCTGTGTATTTGTTATTAAGCTTCTAACATTGTCTTTTCCACCAACTGTTGCCTTCTTAAATTGCTTCAATAATAATAAATTGCTTCATATAAACTATATATGATGGCCTTGTATGTGTTCATTGGTATATTTACATTTTTATCTAATATCCACATATTACAGGATATCTTCAACCTCTTGTAACTGCTCTGAAAGTCTATATAGAGGTCCCTCATTAAAGCAAAATAGAATGCCACAAAACCCTATGAAATTAGGGTTATTTATATATCCAAAAATATTTAGCAATTATACAGTAGAATCATTCACTTCTCTTATATACCAGAATAGCACATTTTCTTTATTCCATCTTTTTTGTGCATCTAGGTAGATTACACAGATTGGTTGCTATGAATATTGTTGCCATTATCATGGATGTTCATGTTGATTTATATTCCTTCAGTATGTATCCAAGGGGCTGGGAAGGTGGCTCAGTGGTAGAGCGCTTGTCTTGCATGCCTGAGGCCCTGGGTTTGATTCTTCAGCAACACGTAAGCAAAAACAAAAAAGCCGGAATTGGCGCTGTGGCTCAAGTGGTAGAGCTCTAGCCTTGAGCTGAAGAGCTGAGGCACAGCTCCCAGGCCCAGATTTCAGGCCCCACGACCGGACCCAAAAACAAAACAAAACAAAAAATATGTATCCAAGTTGCCGTTAAGTTCATCAATATATGTGTCTTTTCGGTATTGTGTAAATTTCCATTATGATCTCCATATGGGTTGCCCTAGTTTACAATGCCACAAAACCAAATACAGTTCCTGATTTATTTCAACCTCTCCAGCAGTTTATTTATCTGAGTGGTGATAGCTATTTTGGTGTTTAAGATGGGATCTCAGTAACTTTCTTATTTATTTTCCTATGTATTTCCTATGTGGATAAGAATATCAAACATTTCATTTATTTATTAAACACTTAACAGTTGTACTTCATTCGTGCTCAGTGTCTTTCTTTTTCTTTTGGTATTTGATCAATTTTTAAGTTCTATAATATTTAATTTTTTCCCATTCTAAATACTCACTTTAGTAAAAAGATTTTTTTCATTACAGTAGTGCACAATTAACTAAAAACAAATGATTGTACATTTATACCACTGGATGTTTTTGTTTGTTTTTAAAGCCAGGAAATTGTTACAATAAAGATGCTGAACTACTTTTGCTAAATAGACTGAAAGGATAGTATCTCATATTAGCTTAAAATAATCTCAGAATTAACAGTCACAGCCTGGGCCACAACAGTCTCAGCTAAGTAAAACCAATAACACAGCACAAACTGCATTTAAAGAGAGCAAAGGGCTTCATAAAAGTTAGAAGAAAGACACGACTTTCAGGAAGCAAATGCTGAAGTTCACAAGCAGACCTTAGGAATCTGAATATCAAGAAGAACAAAGGATAAAAATATATAGGAGGACAATTTTAGAACTCAGAATTCAGAAAAGGGAACAACCACTAGATACCAAAACTCTATGCTAAAGGGAAGAAATGTTTTACCCCAAACCTCAACTGTGTCTGACTCTTTCACACCAAACACACACACACACACACACACACACACACACACACACACACAAACCCAGTGAGAAACTTTAGCCAAAATACAGTCATTCTGGACTTAGACTTCATTTTAAAGTCCTTTACGGAAAGTATCCATTGTGAAGGCCTTTACTGAAAGTACCCATTGTAAAGATTTTAGTGAAAGTTAGAATTTAGGTATCTGGAAAAACTGAAATGTCCCAATAACGTTCTGCCCATAACTTCCCTAGCAATAGCCATCAGCGGATGACAGGTAGGTACCTAAATTTACAGATGTTTCTTCAGATAGCATATTTAACATAGTTTGCTGAGTACTGCTTAGAGTGTGCATGCTATCCAATAAGATTGTGACAATATTGACTTACTAAATGCCAACCAATAATGTAACTGCCAAGATAGGGGACCCCTTACCTCAACCTTATACCCTATAAAAAACCTCTTAACTGAAGGGTCAAGACTCTCAACTCTGACCCGCTGCAACTGTAATGGTTGTGAGACCAGGCTCGAGCCTGCAATAAATGACTCTCACGTACTTGCATGGGAATTGGCTCCTTGGTGGTCTTTGGGGATCCCTATCTCAGCACAAGACTATTGTACACAGAGAACCCCAAGGACAGTTTCATCTGGGACAATGAAGCTTTTTCCTCTTACTTTAAAATAATCAAAAGTGAATGTGCAGTTGGATCCACAGCCACCCCAAACCTGAACAGGAGGAGTCAAAGGATGCCTTAGGCTGCAGGACAGCCTTGGTTACCCCTGGCTTTCTGTGTAAGAATGCAGTTTGTGGTGAACCAAAGTGGGAAGCACTATGAGCATCTCCAGGATGGCCTCTCAGAGGCCTGGAGAAGTTGACTCCTTTAGTTGGACATGGCATGAGGCAGGAGGACAGGGGGAATCCAGAAGATGGGAGAGGCACAGGACCAAATGGGCCTCTCCACGGAGACTCCTCAGCCGTGCTAAGGAAGTTCCCAGCACACACATGGCAGCCACCACACAGGTACCAAGAGGCCATTGGTCTAGGGGACAGTCCCAGGTCCTGATCCAGAGCAAGAACTTCCCCATTGGCCCTGGGTCTGGCTGGAGTGGAGCAGTGCCCACCAGCCATTCTTCCTCTTCCCTGCTTCACATAGTCTCCCAGCAGCTGCCTGGTCCACAGCACCCATGCTAGGTCAGCTCCATGGGGCAGGCCAAGGCTATGCCAGCGATTCCTGGTACCTGCTTCAAGGGGAGACTGAGGCCTAGCCCACAGCAAAGCTGGCCCTCACTCACTTAAAAGGACCTCCAGAGAGGCATGGCCATCACCACACCAGCACTGCTGCCCTCCCAGTCCCCAGACTTTACCTACAAGTCCCTGCCTTTGTTCTTGAAATTCTTGAGCCCCTGGTTGTATCATTTCTCATTATCTCTTTAGGTGGGATTTGAGAATCCTGACAAGTACTAAAGAATGAAATCCTTTTTTTTATACATTTCTTAAGAGATTTTTGCTCTACATTAATTATCATATAAATTGACCTTCAAAAACTCTATGGTGGGCCTGAGTCTTAAGGGCACCTCCAAAAACTGGAGCAGAGAATCATCAACCCGGATTTTTAAAATTGTTATTGTTAAGGTAGTTACATACGGATCACCATTTTCTAAGTCAGGTAATGAGTTCATTTCTTGTTTGACAATCCCATCCCTTCCTTTGCTCTCTGTCTCTTATTTTCCCTTCTCTCCCTGTCCACAGTGGTATAGCTCATTGTGAACATAATACCTACAGAGTATACATGCTGCATCTGTTCCCCTGTTTCCTTGAATGTCTCATAAATGTCCTCAATGCTCATAAATGGATAAACAAGAACAGAAAAATCCCTCTTTTTTCCAATTCCTGGAATTCATTTCAATATAAACATCAGTAGTTTTATGAGAGTGTCAGGCTCTGTACACACATACTGAACACTTATACTTCCTGTACCGTCATAACTCCCACTGGATTCTAAGGTCCACAAAGGAATTCTTTTCACTTTCCACACAGGAAGAAGCTGAGATTCAGAAAGATTAAGTAACTTACTGGAAATACTGGGCTGAGCATAATGGCTCATTCTTATGGCTTACCTCCTACAGAGAGTAAGATTTGAAGATCACAGTTGGAAACCAACAAAGGTTGACATATACATTACATGTTTATCCCCAGTTAACCAGAAGAATGTGAGAATTGTGTGTTTCAAGTGGTAGAGCTAGAACACCACCAGACTTGAATGAGAAACCTGAAGGATACTGTCAATATCATGATTTTTAATAACCAATGCTGTCCCATACATAATCACAGACCCCCCACACACATATTAAAATAGATAGTACTCTAATTCAAATAGTTTTTTTATTTTTATAAGTTTTATTTTTAGTTTTAGTGAGGTTTGACTGGATAGTTTCTACTGATGAGCCACAACTTAGAATTATGTTACAATGCTACCCATGTCTGTATTCAGAGAAAAATTCTCCTAAATCAGTATTCCTCCTTTTCCAGCAATGATAAGGTTTCTCTTCCTAGTCCAGTTTCTTCTTTTGGGACTCAATCTCTTAGACTTTTCTGTCTTGTATTGTCTGTAAGTTCATTGATCCAGTAGATCTCAGCCATCCTAATAACCTGGACAGAACCTGCCTTGGGCAAAGTGTTCTAAGTTCACCATTCAGTGGTATTTGTTAGTACTCAACCGTAATCACTTTGTCTTCAGAATGGGGAACTTGTTAGGTCCAGGAATTGAGAAAATGCACTCAATGTGTGCTATTTCATACTTTTTTGATTTAATGGCAGCTTCCACCTATTGTCTACTTTAAGCATTATGTGAAGAGAAAGATTGCCTCTAAGAGACAGAAGCACTGTACTAACTGTTACTCTCGAAACACAGGAGGAAGGAAAGAAGTTCAGAAGAATCCATATATAGCCTAGCCACTGAGTTCTTAGAAACTCAAGCTGTCTTTTACCTTATCTTCAACAAAGAAAATCAGAGACTGCAGTGGCTTGTAAGCTCCATTTATATTCCTGAACATGTGGCTCCCTTCCCCTTTGTACTTCTGACTCTTTACATCAGGGGCAGGTGGGAAGATGTAACAAGAACACCTAGAGTTTGGGCCTGGGATTAAAAACTCCATTTTGTGATCCACTTCTTGAATTGGATCTGAGGGTCTGAGGGAAGTTAGGTTAGGAATTCAGAAACTTATAATTGCTTGTAAGTTTGCTACCTAAACTCATCCCTTCCCACCCCTCAGAATCTTATTTCCCAACTGTGTGGACACCCTTACACTGTTCTCCTGGAACATTTGAGTGTGGGGCATCATCTGCTTCTTATGTGTACTGCTTTACAAATGGAGATTTTCTCCTAGGTTCAAAATGATTTCATTGATGAGGGCACTGTGTAATAAGCTAAACATGGTGTGTTCATGTGTTCATACCCTAGGTAGGACTAGTAAATGCTAAGTAATAGTCAGGGCTTACTTGCTACCAGTGGTATTGCTCTGAGGAATTACTGTCAATATTGCCCACAGTATATAGTAAAAGGCCTCTCAGAAAGGTTCCAGACCCAAACTGCTTGAGTCTCTGTGTGAGCTAATCATCATTGAGCAATGATATTCCATGGTTTGTGAGATATTTAATTCTGTGAGCATATGCATATGAGGGCCCAACAAGAGAGTTACCTGGAAGGAAGCTCCTAGAAGGCAAAACGCCTACTAGGACAACGGAAACCCATGGTTTTGCATGTTTAATGTTTAAACCTGTGCACTGAACTAACAAGAAAAAAATGAACCACTAAGAAACCTGCCAATTTTGTGAAATAAAGAGATATGGTGAAGGTCAGAGAAAGGACATTGATTTAATGGTAGGAATGACAAAACAACACCTTAGCTCACCTTCAGAATATTAATCCATACTCACCTACTTTTCTATTCACCCATGTCATTAGGTATGAGTTGTATGTAGAGTCCACAGGGCCTTCAGAATAGGAAGATCTAGGAGAGAGCCTAAGATTTGTCTGCCATTTTGGACATAAAATAACCAGTTTGATGAAAGACCTTAGTAGTGTCCTACAAATAATGTGCATTCATCCTACTACATTTGATAAGTATCCCCTCACTAAATTATCTTTGGTTGGGTCACTGGCTGACATAGATCCATTGTGACTTCACTGTATTCTGCTGAACCAGAAATGGAGAAGGAGAGACTGACCAGAACACATTTGCATCTTTCTCAATGAACAGTGAATGGCAGGGGAGTATTTAAGGTGCTCCCCGTGTTCTCAGTTAGCTAGTACTACCTTGGATTCCAGCTCAAATCTTGATAAACAGATACAGAAGTTACATGTAGCTTGTTGTGGCAGATCCACAGCTAGAGAGGCAGATGAGAAAGTGGAAAGGCTTGGTGTGAAAGTCACAGGTTGATATGAAGCAGAATTCAAAGGATGTGGAGATGAAGGAGAGGCAGCTAAAGCTGATGAACACCTAGAGAGTGAATATAGAGCAAGTTGAAACCATCTGGACATCAAAGTAACCCAGCTGAGGTCCAAAAGTCTGGCTCTCCCCAGCCACAGAAAGAAGTTGGAAGAGCATCAGCAAATGCTCTTGCCCATGTTTAAGGAGCTCCCAGAATGTCAGAGTAAGATTTGGTAGCTTCCCAGAGTACTGCTGCTGAGCACATTTCAGATACCTTGGTATCATGATAATTGATATTGGAGAGGAGTAGCAAAAGTTGTATGAGATGATTGCAGCTCGCTATTTGGAGCCTATTCTGCTGCAATGTGGAGTGTTCTCTCTCAGGATACTTAGGGCAAAGGTCCTATAGCTGGTGTCAAAGAATGTAATCTACTTGGAGTAGACATTTATAGATGGCACGTACCTGAACACAACAAGCTGATAATGAGCTGTTAGAGGTAGTTTCCCTAAAGATCTAACAAACAAAACTGGACAGGCAAACCCAGAGCTCTGTACCACATCAGTCCACCATGCCAATTGCTTCCATCCTAGTACTGGCTACCCAGTTTGGACACCCATGTCCTTGTTACCCTGATTGTGCCCCCAACCCATTACAACTTTTACTCTTTCACTTTGTCTATGCTTCCTTGTCCCTGCTAAACAGTTCTGAGAGCTGTTGCTGCTACCCAATTTCCTGACATTGCACCTCACCAATTACAGTCACATTTACCCTTTCCCTGGTATCCTAGTCTCAACTACTCTTTTCTGCTACCCATAATTCATAACACCATGATCACTGACACCCCTGTCTCTGATATCCCATTCCCAAACAAAGCAAGGGAAGAGTGGGCACAGACAGTCGACTTGGGTATTCCTCTTGCAGGCACATTGAGACAAGTTATTCCTCAGGTATTTAACACGAGGGACTAACTGGCAGTGGAAAGAAAAGAAGTTACTCAGAGGTGACTAAAATCCACGGACATCACTTATATCTTGTTGCTGGGAAAAGAAGGCCCTAAGGTGAAAGTTAATGAGAACTGAAAATTTTACAAAGAATATTGGGCATGATGCAAAAGGCTTACCTTAGTATGTCCTACAAGTGGTCTGAATTGTTTTATGACATAGATATGTAACTACTTTGCATTTTAAAAGTTATATGAAGAGGCACATTTATGTCTTACTTATATTAATTGATGGAATAGTTGCATAAGATCACGTTAATGATATTCAATATTTTATGTTCTATAATATGCTAATGAGTCTGCCTTTGGCAATATGAATTGAGCTCTCTAACAACAAATGGAATTTCATTGTCAATTTGATTACATATACTACTACATAAATGAAAGCTGGAACAAGAAAACTGAATAAGCTACAAGTTTGAAGGGAGGGGGTCAGTGGTAAGGGTTCTGATAAAAGAGAAATTCTTCACCATGGAATCTTAGAATAATATAATGTGTTTTGTTGAATTACTAACTTTTAAAACCTTCTTAGGAAGCAAAACTTTTTTTTTATTCTTGCTATTTCGAAACTCTTTAATGAATGGTTTAACAAAAAATTATCAAAACGACTTTGAAAATTCAATGATATGTATTATCAGATTAACATTATACTCAAAATTGCCTTGAGATGCAGGCAGGCTCCATTCATTTTCTACTAAATAAATGGAATAAGCTTCCTTTTGAATGGTTGGACAGTCCATGCCACTTGTTCCAAAACAAGAAAAGATACTACAGAAAGAAAAGAGGAAGGAGACTCAAGACTGCTGAAATGAGCATATCTGCCATTTGGATTTTAATGAGATTTTTCTACAAAGAATAAGATTTTCATCTTAACATAATAATTTCAAAATGGATGTGTTACAGGATAGCTTCCAAATGTAATATTTAATGCTGTTGGATTACTTGAAGACAAAAACTTTAAATTTCAGAAAAACTGTAATGTTCCAATAAACACATAGAAGAAATATAATTTAAAATTTCATATTTCAATGTAAACCCTGGCAGGAAAGTGTGAGAAACGCTTATCTAGAAACCTGAAGCGGCACTGTGACTCAAGTGGTAGAGGGCTCCCCTTGAGTTGAAGAACTCAGGGACATGTTATCACCCAGGTCCTGAGTTCAAACCCCATGACTGACAAAAAGAAATTTTAAAGAATTAACGCATTAAGGCTGGGAAGGAGACTTAGTGGTAGAGTGTTGTCTTGCATGCATGAGGTCCTGGGTTCAATTCCTCAGCACCACATAAGCAGAAAAAATTGGAAATGGCACTGTGGCTCAAGTGGTAGAGCACTAGCCTTGAGCTGAAGAGCTCAGGCACAGCGCCCAGACCCAGAGTTCAGGCCCCCCTACCACCACCTCCACCAACAACAAATTAAAGCACCAAACGACCTGAAGATGTTGTCCAGAATAATGAGTGTGGTATTATTCATTTACATGACTTAGTGACTTGAAACCTAGTTTACCAGGGGAGATGGTGGGCAATTTGTGTGTTTGCCAAAATCTGCAAAATTATTTCGTACTTTCCCAAGAAGTAAGAAAGGAGGGAATAGGGGGAGGAGGGAAGGTGTTTGATGACCTTGCCTTTTTGTTCAGTGACTGTTTTCTGGGGTCAAATTCAGAGAAATTCTGGTTGCAGTCATAGTTGCATGGGGAATGAAGAAACCATGCCCTGGAAGGAGTTTTGTCCAGTCCTTGGCCTGGTTCCAACGGCTACTGGATAATCCAAGTCCCATTTCTGGATCAAGATGCCTTGAAGAGTACAGATTCACTGGGCAGTTGGACCTAATCACAGCCAGAAAAGGCAAAAAATAAAGCAATGCCCGAGGCAGCACTGGAAATCTACACCAGGCAGAGATTTTTAATATATTTTTATTGCAAAAATACTGCACAGAGGGTTTAAAATTACATGAGAAGTGTAATGAGTACATTTCTTATCGGGCATTGTTACCTCTTCCTTTGTTTTTCCCCTACTACCCCTTCCCTCCCCACCTCTCCAACTCCTCCTTCCTTGACCCCTGTCCAACATTGTAAATTCATTTTCAACACAGTGTCCTGTACATCTCATCATCACAATGGGTCAATCTGCATCCCCATTTAAGCATTCTGCTACATCTCTTCCACTCTCCAACTTACAAAAATGTATATACATGATGCAGAACACTGGAATCAAATACAGTGAAAACAGGGATTATACCATGGGGGGATGAACCTACAAAAGAATCACATAGTGCATTGTAAGTATATTAAAAACAAAAGCCAGAAAGGAAAAACCACTTGTGTCTCTGATTTGGATTACATTTCGTTTAACATCATCTTATATGGTCATATGTGCATAGCCTTTGATCTTCTCTGCTTATCCTAAATATATACTAGTCCTTGCAAACAAGGGAAATCATGGTACCTATGTATCTTTGGGTGTGGCTTACTTCACTTAATATATTTTTTACCAAGTCTTTACATTTCCTAACAAATGGGGAAATGTCATTCTTTCTAATGGAGGCATACAATTCCATTTTTTGTTTGTGTCTATACATATATATATATATATATATATACATTTATATGTATATATATATGCACATATATATATATATATATGCATATCACATTTTCTTGATTCATTCATTTACTGAGGAGCATCAGGGTTGATTCCATATCATTGCTATGGTGAATAATGCTGCAATAAACATGGTTGTGCTGGCAGCTTTGGTATGATCTTGTTTGTGATCATTTGGGTAAATGTCCAAGAGTGGGAATGCTGGGCCACAGGGGAACTATACATTGAGTCTTATGAAGCAATTCCATACGGCTCTCCAAAGTGGTTAAACAAGTTTACACTCCCACAAACAATGCAGTAGGGTTCCTTTTTAGCCACATCCCCTCCAACATCTGTTGTTATTACATTCCTTTTTTTTTAATTGTGAAAATACACAACAGAGGGGTTACAATTACATGGGCAAGTTAATGAGTACATTTCTTATCAAGCATTGTAGCCTCCTGCTTTGTTTCCCTTTCACATCCTTTCCCATCCTCCCCCCGCGTCCCCAAGCAGTCCTCCTTCTCCCCCAACAGCACCAAAGTTGTAAAGTTCGTTTTCAACATAACGACTTGTATATCTCATTGTTGCGATGGGTCTATCTGTATACCTATTTAAATGATTTGTTTTTTCCCTTCCCCTCCACAAATTATACCGACATCAAATACAGTGAAAGAAAGGGTTGTACCTTGGGGGAGAGACATACAAAGCAATAAAGAAATAATCTTATAAATGTGTTAGAAACAATCACATGAAAGAGAAAAAACATTTGAATACTTATATTAGGCTTCATTTCACGAACATCAACTTATCTGTCCGTTTCTGCTTGATCCAGACATATACCAGTTATTGGAAATAAGGGAAACCATGGGACCTATGTTTCTATGGGCCTGGCTTACTTCACTTAATATAATTTTTTCCATGTCTTTCCATTTTCTAACAAATGGGGCAATGCTATTCTTTCTCATGGAGGCATAGAATTCCATTGTGTATATATACCACATTTTCTTGATCCATTCATCTACTGAGGGGCATCTGGGTTGGTTCTATATCTTAGCTATAGTAAATAATGCTGCAATAAACATAGTCGTGCTGGTAGCTTCAGTGTGGTCTTGTTTGTGAACATTTGGGTAAATGTCCAAAAGTGGGATTGCTGGTCATAGGGGAGCACAATGTGGAGTCTTTTGGTTGAGCAAGTTTACATTCCCACCAACAATGCAGTAAGGTTCCCTTCTTTCCATATCCCTTCCAGCATCTGTTGTTATTAGAGTTCTTGATTTTAGCCATTCTAACTGGGGTGAGGTGGTATCTCAATGTTGTTTTGATTTGTATTTCTTTTATGGCTATGGAGGTTGAGCATTTCTTCATGTGTCTATTGGCCATCCTTCTTTCCACTTCAGAGAAGTTTCTCTTTCAGTCTTTAGCCCACTTAATTTATCAGGCAGTTGTTTCTTTGAGGATTTGTTGATGGGGGATTTATTTTTTTGAGTTCCAGGTATATTTTAGATATGAGACCTTTGCCTGTTGAATGGCTAGTGAAAATTTTCTCCCAATCTGTGGACTTTCTACTGATATTGCTAGCTATGTCCTTTGCCCTGCAGAAGCTCTGCATTTTCATGCAGACACATTTGTCCAACCTTTCTTTGATTTGTTGTTTTTCAGGGTCTCTATTAAGAAAATTTCGGCCTGTGCCAAGGAGACTTAAGGTTTTTCCTACTCCATCCTGTTATGTTTTCAGACTGTCTGCTTTGACTCCAAGGTTTTTTATCCATTTGGAGTTGATTCTGGTAAGGGTGATATATAAGGATCTAGCTTTAGTTTTCTACAAATAATTAATCAATTTTGCCAGCACCATTTACTGAAGAGGCTGTCTTTCTTCCATTCTATTGTTTTAGCTCCCTTATCAAAGATTTGATGGCTATAGTTTTGTAGGTTCATTTCTGGGTTGTCAATTTTATTCTATTGGATTGTGACAGTACCAAGCTCTTTTGATTACTATGGATTTATAGTAGAGTTTGAAATTTGGTATTGATATTCCTCCAGTACTGTTCTTTCTGTTGAGGATGATTTTTGCTATTCGGGGTCTTTTATTATTTCATATGAATTTTTGGATTGCCTCTTCTATTTCCTTGAAGAATGAGGTTGGAATATGGATAGGTATCGCATTGAATTTTCAGATAGCCTTGGGACGTATTGACATTTTCACGATGTTGATCTTTCCAATCCACGAGCATGGGAGTTATTGCCACTTTCTGTTTTGATTTCTTTTTTCAAGTTTGTAAAGTTTTTATCTTAGAGGTCCTTCACTTCTTTGGTTACGTTAATTCCTATGTATTTTATTTTTTCTGTGGCTATTACGAATGGAGTTGCTTTCTTACTTTCAGCCACTTTTCTCATTGTTGGCATACAGAAAAGCCATTGATTTTTGAGGGTTAATTTTATACCCTGCTACTTGTACAAAGTTTTTAATCAGCTTGAGTAATTTGGGAGTGGAGTCTATAGGATTCGATCTTCTGCATGGTCTAACCTTCTATCAAGATTTTCTATTTTGTTTTTTATTTTTTTCCATTCTAGTTGGTCAGCTTTGATGGCTTCAAATTCTCTATTGGAGCTTTGTTTTAGATCTTCTATGAACTTCTTTACTTCCTTAATTTGGTGTTCAGTGTTTATTCTCCAATCACGTAGTTGGATGGTTATTGTTTTCCTGGACTCCCATTCCTTCTGTTGGGTTCTATTCAACATTTCTTTTTTGTACCCCTGACTTCTTTCAGTTCTCTGTTTATGGATTCCATGAATGCCTTTAGTGATCTTTGTGTTCTCATCTTGCTCTCTCAATTCCTGTATTACTGTTTGATTAGCTTCCTCACAATCAGGCAATTCCTGTATTTCTCTTTGAGTGTTCTCAGCCTGCTCATGCCATTCCTGACTTTCTAATTGACTGATCTCAGCCTTCTCCATTATTTCTTTTTGTGTGTTCTCAAGCTGCTGATGCAATTTCTGTATCAATTTTTGAGTAGCTTCCTCGCACTCATGATATTCCTGTATTGACCTTTGGTTTGCCTCCTCTCTCTCCCTATCATGCTCATACAGAGTCCATTGCAAGTTTTCAATCTTTACATTTACCATGTTTACCAGTAGTGTTTGTAGAGCTTTTTGGAAACTCTCCTCTGTATTATTTATTATTTGTTCTGTCCCCTTATTATCATGAGTGGGAGTTGAGATACCCGGACTTGCCATTTTTCTTGTGTTTTTCTGTCTTGCTCTGCCCATTTGGGATGAAAGTAACACCAGTTTTGTGCTAGAACACTATCTTGAGGCAAGCATCAACCAACGTCTGTAGTTGCACAGTGAAAAGTCTGCAGATACTATCTAGTTCAACAGATATATCTATTCAACATCAAACTACTCTGTATTAATTGACTATGAACGGCCAAGAAGAATTTGGCAAACCAGAAATAATTAGGTTTAGGGAGAGATGTGCGTAAATGTAGGAATAGAGGGATGTGGAAAGGCAGAGGGAGAGTTCACTTAACTAAGTCCTAATCTCAAAGTAGGAAATAGGTTTGATAGAATGATAGTAGAGAGAGAGAAAAAAAAAGAAAGAAAAAGTAAAAAGAGACAAGCAAAAATAGAAAAGCAAAAATTAAAGAGTAAAACAGTTAAAAGTTATGCAATTAAAAAATGAAATATTCAGAGAACAATGTGGATAAAATGAGAGAAGGGAGGGATATAAAGGAGATGTGAAAAACATAAAAATAAAAATGCTTAAAATACTATATAGGTAAAAGAAGTAGTACTGCTCTTAAGGAATTTAATTCTAAGAGGTTTTGAATTGAGTAATAAATTTCTGGATTAAGTATGTACACAATGGGGGATAAGGTCTAATAATCGACTATGGGTATACCTGAAGATGAGCAGAACAGCAATTAAGTCAAGCAAAGAATAACAAAGAGAAGAAAGGTGAAAAGAATGAGAAACAAAGAAAGAAAGGAACAAAAGGTTAGTAGAGCTAAACAAAAAAAAAATTAAAAAAAGAAAAAAAGCACACACATATATACCCCTAAAATAAAAAATATAAGAGGAAGAAAAAAAATTAATAGAAAACAATTTTTTTAAAAAAAATTTAAAAATAAAAAAAAAGTTTTAGAAAAAAATTATTTATAAAAGGTACAAAAAAAAGTTCTTTGATTTTTTTTTGGGGGGGGGGGTACAGAAAGATCCTGTATCTCCCTTGTTTCCCTAACCAGTCTCTTGATGGAGTCTCTGGTCTGCTTGTGGTGTTTGATTTTCCTGTTTAGTTTCTTAAATCAGTTTGTTTTAGCAGGCAGAAAAATGCTCTACTTTACCCAGGATTTTGTTATCCTCCTCCCAGCTTAGTTCAATGGGAGGGAGATCTGTTTTGAGTATCAAAAAGAGGGAGATGGCTGTTTCCTCTAGTTTGGAGATGCTGTTCTGAGGCTAGGTTCTGGGTAGAGTTGAAGCCTTTCAATAAACAGTATCTTTTCCCTGAGGGGCTAGCTTCTGAGACACTCACAGAGCCCAGCCTAGATCCATTTTCAGGGTTTATGTTTACTGAATTTCAATTGATTGTTAAGGCTGCTGTAGGGAGGGGCAGCCTCTGGCTCTTTATCCAGTGAAGAAAGCCACTCCTGGGTCTGGTGGCTCAGGCTGGTAAATTTTTCCCTGGGTGGAGCTGAGCCTGGCAGGTCAGGTTAAGTTCCTGTGACCTGTTAAATGCCTCTAGTTTTCTTCCAAGGCCTGAGTTGGAGTTAACAGCTCAGCCAGGCCTTTGTCAGTATCAAAGATCCAGATCTCTAGTAGTGGAGGGGGAAGGGTAGTCTTCGTCCTCTGCTCCCTGAGAAGGATTGAGGATGTCAGGCTTCTACTCATGCCAAGTCTTGGTTCCTGGGTAGTCTCTGGTCTGCGAACCGCAGGATGAAGACGTCTGCTCCTTGTCAGTTCTTGCTGGTGTTGAGTAGAATCTGCTCATCCGCCACCTCTGGCACCTTTGTCTCGGACTCTCTGTGTTGGAAGTATGGTGGCTATGGCCGCCGCTACTGTTGCAGCTGCCGGCAAGTGCTCAGATCTGTCTCCTTGCCTGGATTTTCCTTCTCTGGTCTAACTCTGTACTATGATGGCACACTTCGTGTGATTCTCTGGCTTAGGACTGTTCACTGGAACACTAAAACTGCTTTCTATTGGAGAGCTTGTTAAGCATCCAGTTTCTCCTACATTTCTTGATTACAACCATCCTAACTGGATTGAGGTGCAATCTCTCTGTTGTCTTGATTTGCATGTCTTGTATGCTAGAAAAGTTGACCATTTCTTCATGTGTCTAATGGCCATTTTTATTTCCTCTTCAGAGAAGTCTCTCTAAGTCTTTAGCCCACTTAGTTATTGAGCAGTTGTTTCTTTGAGGATTTGTTGTTGGGGAATTGAATTTTTTGAGTCCTAAATATATTTTAGATATAAGTCCTTGTCTGTTTTATGACTCATGAAGATCTTCTGCCAAACGTGGGCTTTCTATTGATCTTGCTAGCTATGACCTTTGCCTTGCAGTAGCTCTGATGTTTCATGCAATCCCAGTTGTCCAACCTTTCTTTTATTTCTTTTGTTTCTGGATCTCTATTAAGAAAATTTCGGCCTGTGCTAAAAATCCCTGAGTTTCTCACATTCCTTCATGTAATGTTTTCATGGTGTCTTCTTTTATTTTGAGGTCTTTGATCCATTTGGAGTTGATTCTTGTGCAAGGTGATATATACAGATCGAGCTTTTGTTTTCTACAGGTGTCTAACCTATTTTGCCCACAGCAATTACTCAAAAGACTGTCTTTCATCTATTCTCTATTTTAGCTCACTTGTGAAAGATTAGGTGGCTATAGGTCAGTGGGTTCACGTCTGAATCTTCTGTCCAATTCCATTGGTCGTCAAATCTGTTCTTGTGCCAGTACCAAGCTTTTCTTTTACTATGGCTTTTTAGTAGAGTTTGAAATTTGGAACTGATATTGTTCCAGTACTGTTCTTTCTGCTAAGGATTGACAAACCTACAGCCAGCATTATACTTAATGGTGAAATGTTAAAGCCATTTCTTATAAATTCAAGAATGAAATAAAAATGTCTGCTCTCTCTATTCCTATTCACCGTAGTATTAGAATTCAAGCTGGGGCAATAAGACAAGGTGCAAACTTAAGGGGATCCAAATAGGGAAAGATGAAGTAAAAATCTCCCTCTTTTCAGATGACATTGTCTGGTATTTAAAGAACCCCATCGACTGCACTCCCAAGTTACTTGTGCTGATCAGAAACTTTGGCAAACTATCAGAGTATAAAATTATCCCTCAGAAATCAATGGCTTTCCTGTATTCTAATCAAGATAAGAGTGTAGCTGAAAATAGGAAAGCAACCCCATTTTAATGGCCGCACAAAAAGTAAAATACCTAGGAGTTAACTTACACGTTGAAGGTCCTCTATGATGGAAACTTTAAAAACCTGAAAAAGAAAATTAAAGCAGAAACAAGGAAGTGGGAAACCTCCCAAGCTCATGGATTGGGAGGATTAACATCATGAAAATGGCAATACTGCCAAAGGATATATCCAAATTCAATTTGATATCTATCAATATCCCAATGTCACTCTTCAATGAAATAGAAGAAGCTGTCCAAAAGTTCATATGGAACAATAAAAGACCCCGAAGAGCCCAGAGGGTTTTTTTTATGATTCTCATTTTATATTACCATTTTGATTCTACAAAGTAATCTATGGATTTTAACTTTCTTCCCTCCCTTTGGATAAAGCTCACAAACACCCTGCCTCTAGCTTCCAAGACACTTAATTCTTAGGTCTGGACAATTGTTCCTAGATAGTGAATTACTTAATTGTATTTTGAACGCATAAAACATGCATATAAAAATAGCACACTTTGATCTCATGAGAAAATAGCCTTTTCCCCTCTCAAATTTATTTCTGGAAAGGCATTTTTAGAGAGAATGTGTTTTCATTTTAGATGAAAGGGTTGTAGGAAACAATGTTCATAATCTGGCTCCTCCTCCTGCACATCAACACCTAAAACACAAATTTCACAATGCATTGACAAGAAACACTACAAAACCAAACACTGGGAATGCTCAGCTGCAGAGCATTTTACAAAACCCAGAATATAACTCTGCTGTCTGAGGGAGGGGCTCTCTGTGTAAATTAACAAACAAACACAAAAGAGAAGCCAGGAGTACTGGATGTGAGTGTCCCTGGCTGCTAATTAATGGACAAGGAACATGGAAGTGCTTTCTAAGCCTGCTGGAGAGTGCCTGGAGGAAAGTTTCCTTGCCAGCATTAGCACAAAGTTGGCATCGCGAACCCTGGGCCTGCTGGAGAGTGTGTGGAGGAAAGTTTCCTTGTCAGCCTTAGCACAAAGTTGGCATCACGAGTCCTGGGCCTGTCTTACTTGTGTTCTCCCCATAGCAAGCAGGATCACCCCTGTTCCACGAAGGATAAATACTGTACAAGCTGATCCACAGAGTGGCTTCTGTTCGGTCTGTACTCCTTCCTAGGTGGCGGCCCCTGTCCCCCAGTGTGTATGTTCCCAGGGGCAGATCCTCAGAGCCCAGGTCCACGGTACAGGCAGACGCTACATGTGAATCAGTGGCACAATGTCATTCACTCAGCAGCCTCATTGTTGCTTCCCTAGCACAACAGCAGGCACACCTTGATCTTCTCCCACAGTCCCAGGTGAGGTGCCCGCAAGGAATTGATTTGGGCAGGCTGCCACTAGGATCCTAATTCACCAGAGGGACCAGCATGCTAGATGAAGTGGAGTGAAACACATTACTGTATGATATATAATGGTATTTCCTTCAGTCTCTAGTCCAAAATCATTGAACTTGATACTAACAAGAATGGATTTTATTGGTTGTATTTATAAAGCCATAATGGCAAACTGAAATAAAAGTACAACAAAACTCTTATCCATAAACACATGATTAAATCTCAGAAATTGAAAAAAATGTATGCAAGTAGTGCAAATGAAGTTATACTAGAATGGTAAAGTACACACAAAATATATTACATTAGTTATATTCAAAAGTAAAATAAGTAATTACAGACAGAATTCCTACTGGATAAAAAATATTACAATGTTTTAACAGGGTGAAGTGATATAGGTTATATATTTAATTTTTATAAAACTTATTTATATCTCCCAGTTCTGTTTATCTTAGTGAAGGAAAATGTTAGAAAGTAGAAATTATATGTGGCACCTCTTGCTTGCAGTACCATGAAGGGGAGTGACACTTCCTAATGGGTGTCCTGGGATGAAACCCACACCTAGCCCACGTAGACACATCAGAGGTCTGTGTGGTGACCCTTAGGGGGTCCATGACACCACATTGCTGCTGCAGTAGGTGCAGCACTTGTTGTGGTGGGTTACAGCCAACAAGGCTCCATCAGTGACCACACCAAGCAACCCAGACTCAGGTGCCAAAACCAGGGGAGAAGTCAGGGCAGACCCCAAATCCTGCGAAGGCCAAACCCATTCCCTTGCTTTAGAGAACAACCTGGGTAGGGGGTGAGCCCATTGCCTCCAAATGGAGCATACCCGGTATGGCACCCAGAGCTGGGCCCATGTGGCCCAGAAGGACGATGGAGGAGGCTTCAAAGCAAAGTCAATGGGGCTTTGGGACCCCCAGCGCTGCAGCTGGTGCACTGCAAATCCAGGCTCCTCTGGCACTGATGGCATATGCATGGTTGGACCTGTAGACGAGTCCACAGAGACCAGAAAATGGAGGTCCGCAGAAATGTTGAAGGAGCTTCACATTGCTGAGTGCTGCAGCTGTCACAAACCTGCTGGCAGAGGGGCCAGCACATGGCTCCAGTCACGAGACCTCCTTAAAGACTGATGAGGTGAACCAAGCTTGGGCTGCCTGGCCCCAAGGGGGCAGAATGCATCCCCAGCCTTCCTTCTCCCATGGACTCTGCAGTGTAAAAACATGTTGTCCGCCCACCCCACACCCATGGGTCAGCCAGTGACCCCAGAACAGAGTCTTCCTGGGATGGCACACCCACTCAAGACCACTGCAGACCAGTACCAGACAGCTGGAGGAGGAGAGGGCAGCAGTGGCATCAACTGCAGCCCCATGGCTGCCAGCTCCTGCGTGAAATGGAGCAACTGAGACTGGTCAGTTATGTGGACAGGGTGGGCCCGGCTCATATGGCAATGCTTGGGAGCAAGCACACACATCCACTTACTGCACATTCACCACAAGGGAGGGGGCACCACTTTTCGACGGTTGAACTGAGGAGGCACCCAGGCCCACAGGAACTACAGAAATGGATGTTCAAGTGGTGACTTGGAAATGGCTTCAGGGCACATCCTTGGAGCACTGAACAAGTGGCAAAAAAAAAAAAAAACCCGAAAAACGTCCACTAAAACTTTTCATGAATAATAACCTATTATACTTTAAAAAGAGTTTTACTTTCCTCTTGTCCTGTATTTTTGCATGGGGCCCTCTGAATTAACCAGAAATCTCCAGGATTTCTTCATGCACAGGAATACAAATAAATACAGCTTCTATTATTTTTTAATTAAGGGAGGTTGCATTTAGTTCTTTCCCATGCTTGATTCATGAAAAAGAAATCCTGAAGTATATCTGTAAAACACCAAACTCAGGACTTCTTCTGAACTCCTCACTGAAGAAAGAGAATAAAATGACCAAACAACAGGTATGACCCATATTGTCACTATGCTAGCGGTCTCTCTGATTAGAAAATAATCCTGCCATTCACATCCAGATCACTTATGCAAAATATTTTCCAACAATTCTTTTGTTATATTGCATTTATCTTCCTTCTCCTGCCTCCTCTCCTGCTCATCTTCCCCAGGGTCCTGTTACCTTCTTCCTTCTTTCCTTCCCTCTACTTTCTACCTGTTCCCTCCTCTTCTCCCTCCTGCTATACCCTTCCTCCTCTCTTGCCCCCCACTCCTCCTTTCCTTTCTTCTTTCTCCTACACTTTCACTTTCTTCTACTTCTTTATGGTTCTGGGGGTTGGACTCACACTAAACAGATGCTCTGCTGCTTGTTACAGGCCTCCAGTCTAGACTTCATTTCTATTTCTTTGCTGCAAACCCAGCAAAGACTTTTGTTTCCGGATTTAGTTCATTGCTACACCATAAATATGTGCTACTTCATACATTGTGGCTAATAGGTTTTGATTATGCTTTGGGCTTCAGTTAAACACATCAGAAACAGTGTGTTTGAAGGCAATCTAATGAGATATTGTTACTCCCACATTAATGAACTGGTTACTTTGTATCTTGCACAAGTACTTCCATATTGCTCCCAGTTTATTGAACTGTCTTTTTGTGGTACCACCCACAGTAACACTAACCCAAGGATTGCTGGGGATCGGAATATTAAATCAAGACAGGAAAGTCCATGAGATACATATCTTAAATTAACTACTAAAAAGCCAGAAGAAAACCTGTGCCTATGTGGTTTAGTGCCATAGTTGCACAGTATAAGCTGACAACAGGACACAGGCCTGAGTTGAAGACCTGTGGTGGATGCACACACACACACACACACACATACACACACACACACACAATTTCCCTGGTACAGTAAGTACAATATCTGTTTTCCCAATAACATGTCTGAATTCCTATCCTATGTGTTTGGATATTTTTGAAAGCTGTTTTATCAAGATACCTAATTTTAATAAATGACAACCTGTTCACTATTATTTAACCTGGTTGGAAAATAGTTTGACACAAATTCATGTAGAAAATTGAGGTTTTTCCCCAAATCGTGACTGTCTTGGTTTGTAAGAATGAAATAATTGTGCATTTAATTCATTAGTTCATAAATTAGAAAAGTAACCCTCACCCTAGAACCAACTGCTGTTGGATTCTAAAAATCACAAAAATACATTAGATTTATTCATCCTATATTTGATCCAACTCATCTTTCTTAAAAATAGTTTGTAGTTTTACTCAATATCTTGCAATTTTCTTAACCCGAACCCTAACTGGAACATTCAGGCTAACCCTGACACTAATCATACCCTAATCCTAATATTAATAGCAGTGTCCTATTTCATAGTCTTCCTAATTCTAACTTGACTTGTTATTAGAAGATTTACTTTCAGTGTGACCTTAAATTTTCCATTTCCCCAATGCTAACACTAAGCCCAGCTGGAAGTGAAACCTAACTTTCAACCTAATGATAGTCCAAAATTAATGTTTAAGAAAAATACTCTAGTTTTTATTCATTCTAATGAAAACTCCAGTTTGCACTCTGGAAATGTGTTTCAATTTTCCCTAATTCCCAATTTCTTGACTCTACCTCTGAAGTTATCTTGTTCCCTAACATGAGCCATTATATTACTTGACTTCAAATTCTCTTATCTGGAAAAATACTGTAGGTTCCATTGATCCTACCTTTTCCTGAACCACTGTATCCTAAAACAATTTCAGATTAACTTATCATCTTATTTAATGCTAACTCTCAACCTAAACCTGGCTGGAAAACTCTCATTAAATCATTATAAGAACGATCACTGACAAATAAATATAATTATAATGCTCTAGTTACTATTCAGTCTCACATTTTTTTTCTACTTGTTAGTGAAAACTCAATTTTATACTAAAACTTTCCTATTCATAACACGAATCATAATTAGAACAAAGTACTGACCCTGATCTTAATCCAAATTATATGTCAACACTAATACTAACACACGTACACTAGTTTTGATTCATCCTAACTTGATTCAAATAAGCCTTCCAAACAAAGGTTTCCATTTTTTCTAATATCTTAGTCATTTTCTAACCCTAAACTTAATCTTAGCAGGAACATTGAAAATAAATATAAGCCTAACTGCAAGTAAATTCTAATATTAATAGCAATATACTAATGCACATTCATTCTAAATCTTACCAGGCTTATTCTAAAATTTACCTTAAATTTGAGCTTCATTTTTTTTCTCCTTTACTCTAACCCTACCCATGGCTGGAATCCTAACCATAACCTTAACACTAAGGGTATCCCAATTCTAAAATTTATGAAAAATGCTCATTTTGTGTCATCCTAACCAAAATTCCACTTGTAATTCTTGAAATAAATTGCAGGTTTTCCTAAACCCTACAGATTTTCTAACTCTTATGTCTGAATCTATCTTATTCCATAAGAGGAATCCTATCCCCATTGATCTCAAATCCTCATATTATGAAATATATTGTACTTACATTATCCCAGCCTTTCCTGAATTCCTAGAACCTAAAATAATTTCAGATTTACTTAACATTTTTCCCATTACATTTTTTTTGTTGGTTATGGGGCTTGATGTCTGGGCCTGGGCACTCTCCCTGAGTTCTAGGCATGGACCCGACCCCTGAGATCTTTAGTTTAAGGTGTGCACTTTACCACTTGAGCCACAACACCGCTTTCTGATTTTCTGGTGCTTAATTGGAGATAAAATTCTCAGAGACTTTCCTTCCCAGGCTGGCTCTGAACTGTAATCCTCATAAATCAGTTTCCCGAGGAGCTAGGATAATAGGCGTGAGCCTCCAGTTTAATCCATTTCTTTACTCAATCCTCAACCCCTTTAACCAGAAACCTAATCCTAATCACAATCTGACAACACCAAATGGTTAATGTAAGGAAAATTGTCCAGACTCTATTCAATCACATGTTTTGCTTCTACTTCTTATTGGAAAACTAAATTTTACCCTAAAGCTTATCCTTCCCTATCCCTAAGAAGAACTAAAACAGCAACTCACACTTTAAACCAAATTATACCTGAATGTTTAAAATAACGCCAACACTGGTTTTCATTCATTCTAACTTTGAGGCCATTCATTCTTCTTAAAATATGTTGCAGTTTTACACAATATCTTACATCTTTTTTCTCATCATAACCCCAGCTCTAACTGGAACACCTTGCCTAATCCTATGCCTACGTATAACCGAATCGTAATGTTAATAGCTAGCCTCTATTTCAAATTTATCCTATCTCTTGCTCAGCTTGTAGGTCTAAATTTTACTTGTGTTTTGAAACTAAATTTTTAAAAGTGCTTTTCTATTTCCTCTCAAGTTTTATTTCTCATTATTTTTTAAAATTTTATTTTATTGTAATGAGGCTTACAGAGGGATTAAGGTAATGAGTACATTTCTTGTTGAGCAGTGTTACCCCCTTCAATGTTGTTGTCCCACTATCCATTCCCTCTCCCAACTCCCTCACTCTTCCTTCCCCATGATAAAAAGTTCTTTTTCAATATAGTGTGTTGTGAGTATCATTGTTGCAATGGGTCATCCTGTGTTGAACCTAATTTTCTGTTTCTCTAACCCTAACTCTAAAATCTGTCTGCGATCCTAACCCTAACCATAATAATAATAATAGCTCAATTCAGAAGTTAGCAAAAAATACTCGTTCTTTTTCATCTTGTTAATCCACGGTACATATTGAATTAATTTGCAGTTCACCTTAAATTTTCCAAATTAGATTACATGTGCATATATAAAGATGTAATTTGATGTGAAAAACAGACGATCTTTGGAGGAAGGAGTAATAAAAAGGAAATAGTAGGAGTATAATCAAATGTTTTAAATATATTTTGGAAAGAGCATAATTAAACTGCCACTTCTGAAACTTAATAACCATTAACAAAATAACTAAAAATTAATAAATAAATAACACACTGCCTTCCAATATTCTTTAAGAGAGCCATGATATGTCTTGTGAACGAAATACTTGTATTAGATAAACTTTGTTCATGCATAATTTATATTGTTATTGGCCAATTAATTAACTTAATTAATAAAAGTTTATCAAATAATATTCCATGACAAAAACATAAAACAGTTACTTCTTAATTGTTTGAGAAAAAGTTATAGTCATGAGTTTTAGGAAACTAAATTTTTATTTCCTTACAAAGCAATGATTTAGGTTTACTAATCTAGTATTTGTAGTATGTTTAGAGAACATAATTGGCATGAAAAACAACTGTATATCGTGTCTTGGATGAGGGATATTTAAACATTGTCTTGTATTCAAATGAATACTTTGGTTTACTTTTTAAAATAAATACAATTTTATCTTCTTTCCGAACAAGTACTTACCCTGCAATTAGGTATTTAAAAGCTAAATTTTCTATGTTTGATATATGTAGCTCTACATATTCAGAATGACATGATTTTCCTATTCATAAATATCTATCCTCTGGGATTTTTGCTTCATCAATATAAATTTTCTCATGAGGTTGCTGTGAAGGTTCCAGTAACAAGTGTGGTCAAAAACATTTCCTGAATTCTAAATTTTAAACCTAATCATTTTTAGCCTTTGATTACATCAATTATTGTCTCTTCAGAGCAATTCAACGAAAATAAATGCTACTTTTTAAACATTTCACTCACATTGTAAATAATATTATCATAGTTCACACAGAGACTAATCATTTCAAACTCACCATATTTGAAGATCTTAGTGTGAAGAATGTAGAGAGTATAAGAGCCTTACACTCAATAATACTTTTGGTTAAATTAAATTAACTTCTATATCTGGATTTCTAAATTGGAGGTAAATCACATGGAAATAGGAAAATAATAAGAAAAATGATTACTTTGGGATAATTTTTTTCTTAATTTTTTCTTTTTTTTTTATTGTGAAAATACCGTACTGAGGAGTTAAATTACTTCTGCAAGGTAATGAGTAAATTTCTCATCAAGTATTGTTGCCTCCTCTTTATTTCCCTTTCCCATCCAGGAAGGGTGGAGATGGAAAAATCTCCACCTCCCCACCCCTAGCCAAAGTTGTAAAGTTAATCCTTCGACATAATGTCTTGTACATTTCATTGTTGCAATGAGTCCACCTGTATCCCTAAAATTATGCAGTAAAGTATCTCTAGTAAATATATTTTTCAATAAAATGTTTCAACCCTTAGTAAAGTGCATTATACTTTAATATAAATTTTATCTCAAAATAGAAATTCTGCAACTAATCTAATGTATGTTTTTGTGCACAAAATGCTGTTATTTCTAGTCTTGTATATGTTATTTTATTATATTTTTTAGTTGTGACATGATCCCTAATTTCATTTATTACAAACTTCTGTAATTATACAAATCATACCTGTACACATTAATTTATGTAATTTAATACACAAAGAAAATTAACTTTTTTCCTGTCTCCCACAGGTAAGGATGAGGTGCCTATGTATATTAAATGAAAGCATTCTAAAAGAGAGTCTGTGTGGAATGTAAATTTGCAACATAAGGATGGGATCATGAGCACTTTCTACTTGGCTGAACAGGAATTCTTGTTTCTACAGTACTTTCTTACCATTTAATCACACAGGGAAAGCCACAAAATTTGAAGTTCATATGAAGGAATTACATTCCTAAAAGATGGGGCAACCCTGCTAAGTTCTATCTTATCACTAGCTCTTTGTGCTTGCTGGCTGATCTATTTCTCTATCATATGTTTCATGTTATTAAGTATATTAGCAAGTCAGCTGTCAGTACATTGCAGGAGACTATTGAAATCAGAGCTATTGCTGTGTAATATTCAGAAGAGAGGAAAAAAAATATATTGATCTCCAATTCCTCCCTTTAGGCTTCAATATACTAATTAATTTTCAAAACAATCGCATTAGATGTTAGTTTATTTTCCCTATTTAATTAGAGATTAAGCAAGTGTTTTTCACAGTAAAAAGTGATGACAGTGGTATCAGAGCTCTGATATGAGCAACTCCTCCCTAACAAGTAATCCTCTATGGACTGTAAATATGGAAGCCACACTAAAATTCTCTCTCTCTCTCTCTCTCTCTCTCTCTCTCTCTCTCTCTCACACACACACACACACACACACACACACACACACACACACACACACACACACAGCTGCCACCCAGACACATCAGAGATCAGTTCAGTTCCATTCCGTTGTAATTATAGTTGATTGATATTTGCTCCATTGGTTTTTCTTTGCTTCATGATATTGGCTGGGCCTGTATGGTTCCCTCAGATCAAGTCCCTTGTTCTTAGTGTACTGTGTTTTTGTATGCTTCAGGCCAATTAACAGTACCCTGAATACAATATCTTCAAACTTGACATTAAGTCAAACACCATGAATTCATACTACTATTCCAAAATACTAAAATGTATCGGATATTTAGAGACCCAACTTGTTATTTTAGTAAGAATTGACATCATGAAACAGAAGAATGTTGATGAAGAACTGAGGTAAGAGATCGGGAGTTTGTGGGAAAATGTAGAACACTATGTGTGTTAGAGATACAGAATCATTTTCTATAGGCTCATTTATTGAAAGCTTGTAATCTTATATGAAAGCTCAATTCACATATAAAGTTTTCCAGCTACTTTGCTTACCTATCACTTCTGATCACAAATCCTCTTATGAATTTTCATAGTTTCTTTGAATAAATCACACGATTTGCAGGTACTTCTCACTTTAAGGAAAGACAGTCTGCTTCTACATCTTTCATTCTATGTGACAAAGACTTATTTTTTGTTTCCCTGTTTGCTGAATAAATGTATTCATGGAAACAGGATATTGACAGCAAATCTGGGTGTAATTTTCATTTTTTTAACTTTCAAATATAATATAGATTTTGTATTGACTAGTCATTTTCTAAAAATGAGTGATATTCATGAACAAAATATTTTGTTGCCTTTAAGTCAATTGAGAATGGCTGTGGTAGTTGTGTCTAATTGAATTAACTAATATATTATTCATGTATAAACATGTGCATTGTACTTTTTTATTTTTATTTATATAAAATAGTTCCCAAGGGTTTACTTTAAAGTGATAATGGGGATAATTGCCTTCTTGTTCCAAACATTATATTAACTTCAATAAAATTACTAGAAACACATGATGTTTACAGGAGCAATATAAAAGATGGGAAAATATTTCTAAAGAGAATGATTTATTGATTAAAACATAGAATAGAGTAAAATAATCAGGTCTCATGCTTGAGAATGCATAAATTTCATAGCAATGTAGCTTAAAAGTTGACTCAGATATAAATACATATTAATAATACTGAGTTTACATCACAATACAAGCAATATAGGTATTTTAAGGAAGTGGTCATTCAAGGCCCTAAATAGCTAATGGATGAAGAATGGAATTGAAAATAGCAGAGGAAAACAATTCAACATGCAGATATTTTGATTTTATAATACTAATATGAAAGAAATGGAACTTTTTTCTTTCTCAAAAAGACATTTTGCCAGTAATTTCAACGTAAGGCATCAGTTGTAATGAGTCTAAAGTCTTTTCCCCCAAGATATCCAAGAGTACTATACTCATCCTCTAAAGTGTAAATAATTATTTTAACTAGCTTTGCTTAATATTAATTTACATGTAGCAAATAGGTTAAAATATCTTCTCTATTTCTCTCAATATAATAACATACATTTCTGTCCCTTTGTGTTTCTTCATACAATCCTGAAATCACTACATAAGTAACACAAGCAGAAAAACAAAAATAACTTCCACAACCCTCACAAATCCTAAATTATGTGAACAAATCCACAATATAAAAAATAAATTTGAGGAAGAGGAAAAACCGTGGCAGAATAACAACAGAAAATTACCCTAGCAATCTCTAATGAAACAGAGATTTGGAGTCCTAGAAGGTACACCACATCTAGAGGGTCACACCAAGTCAGCTATAATTATAGATATACAGCTATAAATATAGATATAATTATAGACATACAATTCATAAGACTATTATACTATCTTCACAATAAAACAGAAATTTATGAGAAAGTTTCCCAGCCAGACAGGTGACTGCTGTGACTGTGTTGGCCAACATATTCAAAAGCATAATTGCAGTGTGGAAATAAAAGGGCTACATGGAAAAAAGCAAGAACAGAACTGTACATTAGAGAAAGTTACACATCAATACACAGAGACAGTTCACCATACCACTGGACAGTCCAAACTGTCACTGGAACCACAAGTATTAACATCACAACATCTCACCACAACTGATTTCTACTCCCACATTTAATTGTCTAGACAAAACCCTAATTCCAGAAAAACAAATCAAAACAAAAGACCAAACAAACACCTGGCAAATCAACCAAGAATATAGAGAGTCACCTATTAAGATAATAGATCCCTCCAAAGAAAACCTCCAAATGGACAGAACAAATTAGAAAAATACAAAAGAAGTTATGTCAAGGTAGTATAATTCACACAGTAAGTAACCAGGCATTAGAACAGACAATCAAGGAACTAGAAGATAGTTATCAAAATACATTAAAAACACTGCTGAAAATGTGACTAATGAAAAGATAGAAACCTTTATAAGGAAATTTGTGAATAATATGAGACCAACCAAAGATTAGCAAATTAATTAATGGAGACTGCAAAAAGAAAGGTAAATAAATTCTGAGAAGGCAACGAGTCCAAGGAAAAAATGGATGCCTAGTTAAAAGATATGAGAGAAGACACAACTAAGAAAACCCTTGCAACCACCCCATCCAAAGAAAAAATATAAAGAAAGTACATACAAGGCCTAAAATAAAGCTTTAATAAAGAGATAGAAGCCCTAAAAAATGAACAATTAGAAGACAGGGAAATCAAAAACAAAATAGAAAGTCTCCCCAGCAAATAGATGACAAAGAAGATAATCTCAGGGTCAAAGACAGAATAGGTCTAATACAAAAGAGGAAATAATCATTTAGGATAAATCAAAGAAATAAGAAATGATCTTGCCAGAACTTCAAGACTCACTTAGAAGATCAAATTTCGGGGAGATAGTTATAAAGAACGAGAAGAGCAGGAAACTACATGGAAGGGAAACATATTACAGAATTCTAGCAGAGAACATGCCAAACATCCAAAAAGGCTCATTCAGAGAAGAGAAGCCTTTAGAACACTGAACAGATAATTCTAGAACTGAAAATCCACTACCATATCATAATCCATTAGAAGATCATTAAATACCAATAATGGATGCTTAAAGCTTCCATAGAGAAAAGATTATTTATAAAGGATATACAGTCAGAATAAATACAGATTTCTTAGCTGATATGGTAAAAAGGAGAGCCTGGCATGATATATGACAACTAACATATTATATGACTATATGATATATGATGACTAGTACACCATATATGACAACTATAAACAACTACCAACCGTGAATATGGTCCCAAGCCAAACACTCCTTTACATTTAAATGATGTATAAAAATATTTAATGACAATGTTCCAGAGCCTGCCAGCAATGAAAGGGAATCCTGAATTAGGGGGTGAGGATGGGGAAAAATAAAGACATAAGACAAAGGATGGGGTGGGGAGGTCTGCAGCTCAAGACTGCAGCACCGTTTATTTTTAACTTTTTTTAATATATACTATTAAAAGTCAAGAGGTAACATAAGGTTACAATAGTCCCAAAAAACAAGAAAAATTTTAATGAAAACAGAGTGTAGTAAAACCAAGACAAGGTCAACAAATTCTACAGACATAGCAAAACAATCCCTGGCTCCTGGTGTTTTTTAAGTAAGCCAGTTCCTTGTACATGTCTTCAAGTGAGCACCAGGGTCAAGATGACCTTTAAACTTTATTGTCGGCTCCCAACATCTCCCCCATTTTGTTTAAAGAAGCTAACCTGCCTTTCTTAGGTTGGGTGGATTGCCTTGTCTGTATTACCCCTCTTAGGGAACTTCTTTAGAGTGAAGCTGTAGGCCCTGTCTTAGGTTGGTTAGACTGGCACCCCCTCTTACCTCTCTCTGGCTGTAACTCCTCTCAGGGGGAATTTTTTTATATGGAGCTTGATCTTATGTAGCTGGGTGGCTAAACTCATATAAGAATTTTGCAGTGTATGTATAATACAAGGAAAGCATAGACAAACCATTAGCAAAAGCATTTCCAGGCCAAGCGATGATATTAGCAATCCTTTAACATAAGTCAGGGAAGGGATATAGTGTTGAACTTATTTAAACAATTTTTTTAGCAGTTTTTGTCACTTTAGAGTCCAGAGGTAGGGCTTATGTAGTATTATGAGCAAGCTAATTAAGATAATGTTCATTTTGTACATTTTGTGTTAGTGCCACAGCAGCTGCCGCTGTGGAGGCAGCTAACAAATTAAAGGCCAAAACATCAGCTACAAGTAGCCCAACAAATCGATGAGGGCGCATTAGTTCTTTTAATTGTCTTAACACCTGAATGCCAGAATCTTTATACCAAGTTTTAGAAATAATTACAGGAAGCATAACAAAAGATGGTTGTCTAACAATAAGTATGGATTTAGTTATGCCGCTATATGAGCAATCAGTAAAAGAACAATTAATAGCAGGAAACATTAAAATAATTAGATCCAACAGAAATTTTAAACAGTCCATACATAATGACATAGGGTGGTGATATACAACTCATAACTTTTTTAAAGGATGAATTGGGTCAGGTTATTTTGTTGAGTGTAGCCACCAGCATCCAAACATGATGTTGAGGATGCCCATTCGTCCACCACAGTCCAAGATTGTACTTATTAGTAAGATTAGCTCCAGACCAGTTCATTAATTGAGAGTTAGTTCCAGAAATATTGGTAACAAATGGCTGTATATGTCTGCACTTTATTGGATGAGGCTCTCCTATAGATACTACTATTTGTGAAGAATTAATGCAATGCAGTATCATATAGGATGGAGTAGAATTTGCATGAACTGGGTGCCCAGTTGGTAAAGATGTCATGTGTATATTGTATATTTGATTTTTGTCTGGGATCCAAATTTTTTGAGTCCTGGCTGGCATTATAATACAGCCTGGAATGGAGCCTTTAGAGCTGGTGGTAAAGCATAAAGGAGTTCCAATGCCTGAAGCTGAGATATTTCTGATCTTAGTGTGCTGGATGAAGGGATCAGGGCTGTACTGTATGCTGATCTATTGATTTGAATGAGTACCTCAACTCCCTCCCACAATCAGGGGATAAGGCATGTAAGCCCAATGTGTCAGCGTTTGTGTCATCTGAATGAAACTCCACAATCCTAAATCAATGCTCAGGCAACCAGAGGGATTTATTTTCTTCCTGCAAAAAAAACACAAACATGTCCTTCACCCCATGTTAAAACCACATATGGCCCCATGCCAATCACCTCTTAAAGGATCCTTCCACTAAATTTGGACAAAAGCTCTTTGCTCTCTTTTTTTCCCCCCAAAACCGCTATGCTGTGGAAAGGCCATTATAATCCAAACTTAAAAAATTTAGTACAAATAAAGCATTAGAAGAATATTAACAGGAAAGAAGTGGTATAATTTCCCCCTTTTGATTAAAAAATTTGGTGTTTTAACAGCCCGTTGGCTTGTTTAACTATTTCTTGTCCTTGAGGAATATAGAGAATACCTGTAGAGTGAAAAATCTGGTAAGATTTATGAAAAGCTTGTCCAACATATCTCGCACCATTATCAGTTTAATATGTTTAGGAAGTCCCATAGTGGCAAAGCAGTGTAGGGAATGAGAAATACAATGTTTGCTAGTCTCCCCGGCAAGAGGAGTAGCCATAATAAAATTAGAGTAGGTATATGGTAACATGGACAAAGCGAAGACAGCCAAAAGAAGGAATCAGGCAGGAGTTTAGTCTACTTTCTTCATGGTGGAGGTGGCCAGGGTACCGATGTAGATTTTTTTTAGGTGATTGTCAGGCTGTAGCAGCAGCAGCAGCAGGTTCTCTCAGTGGCTCCAAGGGACTGTCACAACACTTGCCGAGGTCTAAATTTCTACACAGACTGTTAAGGATACAAGTAATACATAGGCTTGGCAGGCTGTGGCCCCACTAGATTTTAAGACTATTTAGAAAATAGCCCAGGACAATTTACCAAGGTGACAACCTTTTTAACTAGATAGTTTTTTTTTTAATAAGCTGATTTTTTAGGCAGATATAGAGGGCTCAGGCCTGTACTACTATTTTCCATGCCTTTATCTTCTGTCGATTTTGCCACATTTTTTTTAATAACTCTGGTCCCTTGGTTTAAAAAGGGATGATGGGCGAAGATTTATCTTTTGTAACATTTTAAAGCTGACTTAGAGGTGTTGATCCTACCTAACCAGAAACCTATAATCTTAGTCTATTTTACAAAGAGGTTACCAGCGTTAGATGTCATGAAGAACAATATTTTAACATTTGACAAATGCACAGACTTTTTTTTTCTGGCTACAGCAATGTAGCTTGTTTAGCACTATGATTTGTAAAAGCATCTTTAGGAATGTGACCTCTAGTGACCCTAAAAATGTCTAAGTCACCTGTGCAAGCCTTTAGACATATGTTAATAGAAACACACTTTCAGGCTTACAAACTTTTTTTTTTTGAACAGATAAATTTTATGTAGCTGGTGTTAGCTCAAATGTTATTGCCAATTAGGGTTTTTGGCACATACAGAAGTTGGGTTTGAAGCCATCCTCCAGATTTTATAATTTTAGCTTTTTAGTACTATCACAGATTACTGACAAGTTCCTGTCCCTACAAGGTAGATAGTCATGGACATTAGGCATGCTTACAAACTATCTTCCCATGACCTCCTGGCTCTGACCAATTTTTGAAGGGCCATGCACAAATGACTCTAGGATCTGACATATTTGCCATCCAAGCAGTGGCTTACTGCCTCTGGATGCTCTTCCATTGTTTTTGTCCAAGGAATGTCTTCTCTACACTGGGATAAATGTCTTATTTGCATTTCCCTTAGCTGGTTGCTGGACTCAAACTTGGGGCCTGAGTGCTGACCATCAGCTCTACAGCTCAAGGCTAGCACTCTGTCACTTTGAGTCCCAAAGCAATTCTGCTTGCACTTTTAGCACTCTGCTGGCTGAGTAGAGGTGACAGTCTCACAGGGACCTTTTTCTGCCCGGGCTGGCTTTGAACAAGTTTGTAGATCAATGAGTCTTATAAAAGGCCACTTTACTCCAATTAAAAGCAATAAGGTGGTCAACATAGAATTAGCTTTTAAGCATGCTCTTACCTGAAACATATTAAGAGCCAAAGTTACATCAGACAAACTAGTAAGAATTTTTTGTGTTTGGTTTTGGGCTTGCTGGAAACTTAATAAAGCTATATGAGTAAACTGGAATAGCAATTAAGCAATTATTTTGGTAATTGTTATTTTTCCACTTTGAGGAAGAACAATTTGACTTTTAAACTTTATATCCAGAAATCCATTTCTAATTTTTAACCCTCCTATTAATCTCTTATTATATTATATTTTAGGTTTTAGTTACATTTAAAAAAATCCTTTAAAATCTTGAGGCCAAGGGTCACTTATTGTTTTTTGGCTGTTTGTTTTAAAACAGACACACATTAAAATTTTTAAACTTAAATGACAATTTTTAATGTAAGAATTACAATCACCATTCCTGTACCAAGAAGTTAGACTTAACACCTTTATGACTTTTAAAAACATATCCTAATTATAGAATACTATTGAAAGTAAGTCACATTACATAAATATGTTTTAAACCCTCTTTTTAAGTCCAAAGGGCAGTTTTAGCAATAGTAATCAGATCATCACATCACTAATTTTTATTAGCATGTTTTTAGTATTTATCTATACTGAAAAAGGACAGAACAAACCTGGGCCACTTGGCCCCTAAAGATAGGGGTTTTTTTGTTGGCTTTTAAGTTTTTTATTTTATCTCTTGGGTTTTTGAATGAAAATACACAGTTTTAGACAGAACAGGTAATGTTTTTGACAGTGGTAAACAAACTTTTATATTTAAAGGTTTAATATTTATTTTCAATGTTTAGCAAAGAGAACTAAATTTTAAAGAGCCAATGTATTTTTAAGCCAGATAACTTGATTAGAGTGTAAACAGCCTTATGTATTTTAAAATACCAGATTTTTTATTTTTAAGTTAAAGTATCCTTAAAAAGTCATTGAAAACAATGTGAAAATTTTTTTAAATTTTTGGTAATGTCCAAACCTCATAATCTTTTGCATGTTAAACTCACCCAATTGTTATAGCATGTTGACAATTTTTATCTTGAACTCTTTTACAAACACATACAAAACACACACAGGTCTTAAAGCACATAAAATTAAAATCAGTTGTATGTATTTTTAAAACTTGTACCAATTTTAAAACAGAACTAGACAAGACAATAAACAAAGGCTGAGGTGGGGGCTAATGGGCCCCCAGTTTATCCCTACCTCAGAAAACATAACAGAAAACACACCGAAGTAAACAAGACAAAGAAGAGGCCACAAAGACAAAATTAGTTCTCAGTGAATGGGACAACATCTCACCACCATACACAAGTGGGACTCAAATCCACTTACCAGGGGACTCGAACCCCCTTTACTCACCTCTGGAGGATTTTTTTTTTTCTGTAAACGTTGACCCAGGGGCCTTTCAAGGCAGAGGAGAATTTTTAGTCATCTTGGGACAAGGGAAAGAAGTCCCAAGCGGCCATCACCTCAGACTGACAGGTTTTCCCCCATACTCAGACCCCCTGGGCCAAGACCCGAGGCTAAGATCTTGTTGGTGTCACTTGCAGGTGGTCAGTGGCAGTTTTTCGGCTGCAAGTTTTTCTGCCAGTCCTTTTAAGTTATTGTTAGATCCTCCAGGTTTTTTAACCCCCACTTCTGGATCCATAGAGGGTGGAGGAGGTGGCAATAGAGTAGAAAGGGGAGGCAGTTTAAAGTGTAAGTAAAAAAGAAGGAACTAGAGAGAAACATATTAAAAGAGGGTGTTAGCCAGTCTCCTCTGGACTCTCCTAACAGTAGGTGTATAACATAGCAGGACATATCACATATTTCTGAGTCTTAACTCTCATTATCAATGGACTTAAATTTCCAAATAGAAGACATAGATTTGATAGGAGTATCAAAAAAAAGAAAAGACATATCCATGTAGTATCTACAAAAGACACATTTTATTGACAAAAACAAACACATACTCAAACTGAAAGGCTGGTTGGAAAATTTTCAAGCAAAGGGACACCATAAACAGGCTACAGTTGAATTACTAACATAAGATGAAATAGTATTCAAGTCAAAATTAGTAGGAAGAGACATTACATATTGATAAAGGCAACTTTCCATTAGGAGGATATAACAAGTCTAAATATCAATGCCCTGAATCCTGGAGCATTCCACTTCATCAACCAAATACTCCTTAAACAAAAAATCACATCTCAACACATCATTGTCATCCATGGATGACCTATCCAGGAAAAACTCAATGGAGAAACTGCAAGCTTAATAACTACACTGACCACCTAGCCCTAACAGACATCTACAGAATATACGTTCAGCGTCAGAATATACATTCTTCACAGCAGGTCATGGAAGATTCTCCAAAATAGAACACATCTTATGTCACACAGAAATTCTGTCCAAATTGAAAGAAAAATTATTTGAATTAACAAATCGTGTTAGGCTATAAGTGAATAAACTTAGAATTAAACAGATAAAGTGTGGCCTTGTTTGTGATCATTTGGGTAAATGCCCAAAAGTGGGATTGCTGGGTCGTTGGGGAGCTCTATGTGGAGTCTTTTGAGGAACCTCCATACTGCTTTCCAAAGTGGTTGAACAAGTTTACATTCCCACCAACAATGAAGTAAGGTTCCTTTCTGTCCACATCCCCTCCAGCATCTGTTGTTGTTAGAGTTCTTGATTTTTGCTGTTCTAACTGGAGTGAGGTGATATCTCAATGTTGTTTTGATTTGCATTTCTTTTATGGCTAGGGATGTTGAACATTTCTTCATGTGTCTATTGGCCATCCTTCTTTCTTCTTCAGAGAAGCTTCTCTTTAAGTCTTTCGCCCACTTACTTATTGGGCAGTTGTTTCTTTGAGGATTTGTTGTTGGGTGGTTTAATTTTTTGAGTTCCAAGTATATTTTAGATATGAGACCCTTGTCCGTTGTATGGCTAGTAAAGATCTTCTCCCAGTCCGTGGGCTTTCTATTGATCTTGCTAGCTATGTCATTTGCCCTGCAGAAGCTCTGCAACCTTATACAATCCCATTTGTCCAGCCTTTCTTTGATTTGTTGTGATTCCAGGTCTCTATTAAGAAAATTTCGGCCTGAGCCAAGGAGACCCAGGGTTTCTCCTATTCCATCCTGTAATGTTTTCAGAGTGTCTGCTTTGAGTTCAAGGTCTTTGATCCATTTGGAGTTGATTCTGGTGCAGGGTGATATATAAGGATCTAGCTTTAGTTTTCTACATGTAGTTAACCAGTTTTGCCAGCACTATTTACTGAAGAGGCTGTCTGTCTTCCATTCTATTGTTTTAGCTCCCTTATCGAAGATTAGATGGCTATAGGTCTGTGGGTTCATTTCTGGGTTTTCAATTCTATTCCATTGGTCCTGAGGTCCCATGGTTTCCCTTATTTGCAATATCTAGTATAGGTATGAGTCAAGCGGAAAATGTCAGATAATGTGATGTTAGGAAAACAAAACCTCAAATATGTATTTTAATGTTTTTGTTTCTTTCATGCATGTGTTTCTAATGCATTTATAAGATTATTTCTTTGTTGCTTTGTATGTCCCTCCCCCACAGTGTAACCCCTGCTTTCACTATATTTGATGTCAGTATAACATGTGGAGGAGACGGGGACAAACAAGTCGTTTAAGGATTCAGGTGGACCTGTTGCAACAATGAGAAGTACAAAATGTCATGTCAAAACCAGCTTTACAATGTCGGTGGGGGGGGGAGGAGGGAGGGTATGATTGGGTGGGAGGGAGGGGGGAGGCTGGGAAGGGAGGTGAAGGGTAAACAAAGGAGGAGGATGCAATGCTCGGTAAGAAATGTATGCATTATCCTGCCCATGTAATTGTAACCCCTCTGTACAGTATGTTCTCAAATAAAATAAAATAAAATTTAAAAAAAAAAATAAACAGATAAAGCAAAAAAAATAAAATGTCAAACCAATGAAGACTGAATAACACGTTGCTGAATGACCAATGGGACACTGAAGGGATTAGAATGGAAATCTGAAAGTTTCTGGAATTTAACAAAAGTAAACAGACAAATTACTGGGACACAGTAAATGCAGTACTTAGAGGAAAATGTATAGCTCTGAGTCCCAACATCAAGCAATTGGGAAAATCTCAAATGAATATTTTAATTATGTACCTCAAGCTCCTTGAAAACAGGAACAATCCCAAACCCAAAGCAGTAGAGAGAAACAGATAAAAAATTGAATCACAAATAACTAAATAAAGACAAAATAATACGCAGAAAGAATCAACAAATCAAAGTTGGTTTTTTAAATAAATTAACAGACTTGACAGAACCATACCAAATTTGACTAGGAAGAGAACTTATATAGATAGATAAATAAAAATCTTGCAGATTGGGAGAAGACCTTTACTTGCTCTGTAATACACAATGGAATCATATCTCAAATATATTTGGAGTCCCAAAAGTTAAATTCCCAAAAAAAAATCCTCAAAAAACAACAACCCTCTTAATAAGTGGCCTAAAGATTTAAAGAGAGACCTCACTGAAAAACAAGTATGCATGGCCAATAGACACATGAAGAAACATGCAACATTTCTGGCCATAAAAGAAGTTCAAATCAAAGCAACATTGAGATTCCACCTCACCCCAGTTAGAATGACCATTATGAAGAAACCTAATAATAAGATGCCGGGCTGGTTGGGATGTGGCCCAAAAGGAACATTACTACACTATTGGTGGAAATTTAAACTTCTTCAAACACTCTGTAAAGAAATATAGAGGTTTATCAATAGAGCTCCCCTATGACCCAGCAATGATGGATCAAGGAATTGTCATACATATTCACAACAAAACTCTATGCTTCCGTCAGAATGAATGACATTGCCCCATTTGTAAGGAAATTGAATCATTTGGAAAACATAATAAGTCAAACAAGCCAGACCCAAAGTATCATAGGCTACACTTTTCCACTCATTTGGAAAAACTAGAATATGTCTAGGATATTCACAATAGCTCAATAGCAATATGCATATCACCATATAAAATGATGCTTATCGAAATGAGGTCCAAGAAATGGATACAAGATGATTGTATAGTGAACGGTTTTTAGTTATTTCTATTTAGTTTTTACCCTTTGGTTTATTCCCTGTAGTCACTGTTTTTGATTTATGTATCCTTTGTCTTATACATGTTAACTTGATTTGGGGAAGGGAAGGGAAATCACAGAAATGGTGGGACAAAGATTAACCAAAGCACCACTGATATACAGTAGAAACTATGTTAGAAATGAACTTTACAACTTCGTAGGAATGGGATGTCAGGGTTGGGGGAAGAAGGAAAAAATGGGGAAGGGGTAACACTGTTAAAAATGTACTCATTACATATATAACTGTAACCCACCCGTCTGTATATCACCTTCATAATAAAAAAAAACCCAAAAAACAATTAGAGAACTCACCCAAATAGAGAAAATTACAGACAAAAATGAGACAACACAACAGATATAAGCAAAATTGAGAATGTTATAAGAGAGTACTTTGAAAACCTTATGCCAATCACCTGGAGAATCCTGGAGAATTTGATGTTTTCCTATACTCCATCTGAACCAAGAAGTAACACATAAGAAGTAATGAAAATGAAATGTCAATAAACCACTTCCCATTCCAGAGAAAGCTAGGACCCAATGAATGTACCATGAAATTTAGGCCTGCAAAGAACATACAATACAGAGATCTAACTCTTCAATGGAATATAAAGGGAAATGGAATTATCAAACATATTCTATGAAGCTAGATTTAGACCCTTCCCCAAATTACATAGGGACTCACCAAAGAAAGAGAACTATGAAACCAACTCTTTGATAAGCATTAATACAAAACTTCTTAATAAAATTCTCACCAACTAATTTCAGCAACTAACAAAAGAATCACATGGTATGACCAAATAGGTTTCATCCTAGGATTCAATTGTATTCAATACTCTTGTCAATAAACAATACAAACCATCAGCAGAAGCAGGGACAAGAAACACATGATCGTCTATAGGGATGTATAAATAGCTTTTAACAAGCTCTAATACCCCTTTATGATTAAAAAGTCTGAGAAGCTAGGAATGCATGGAACATTCCTCAATGTAATACAGAGCATATATATAATAGAGATAATTAGCATTTTCCTAACGGTGGAAGCATGAAGACATTAAAATCAGGAATGAGACAAGGATGTCCACTCTCTCTACTACTCTTCAATATGGTAATGGACTTTCTAGCAAGAGCAATAGGCAAGAGAAAAACATAAAGGGGATCCAAATAGGGAAGAAGGAAAATTATCCCTTTTTACAGATGAAATGATCCTGTATTTAAAGGACCTTATAGTTTCATCCCTCAAGTTAAGTAAAGGTGATGCTAACCTTCAACAATGTAGCAGGGTAAAAAACCCACAAGAATCAGTAGTTTTTCTGTGTTACCAACAATGGGAAAATCCAGGCTGAAATCCAGAAAACAATCTCATATATATTAGCCTCAAAATCAAATCTAGTCTAATCTAAACAAAACAAAACAACAAGAAAACTAGGAATTAATTAATTTAACTAAAAATGTGAAGGACCTCTACTGTGAAAACTTTAAAAATTTAAATCACAGTCTGATAATGACCCCAGGAAAATAATACAATAAGAGCTCATCTCAAGTAAAATGAAGAGCAAGGACTGTGGGCAGGGGTCAAGGGATAGAGCACTTGCTTGTCAAGCACCAGCTTCTGAATCAAAACCCCAGTACTGCCAAGGGATAAAATAAAGTATTAAAACATAAGGAAAGTTGCAGATAATAGTATGATGGATGACATGGAGGTACACACCTGTAATCCAAACACTTGGGAGACTAGGCAATAGAATTGTGCTACATAATGACACTGTATCTTAAAGAATAACACAGAATAAAATAAATCAATCTACATTTTTAAAGACTAGGGTGTAGTTCAAGTGTAATTCAAGTAGTTTTGCCTGTGCAAGGAATTGATACAATGCACAAAAATTACATGCTTTAATAACTACAATGTCAGTTTATCAATGCAGTACTAGATGCCCCTTGGCTGGAATCCCTCTTTAGGTAATGTAAGACAGTTGGTACACCTGTCTTCTGGGCTGGACTGAGGGCGTTGCTTGGCAAACAGTGTTTTGATCTCCATTCGTGGATCCCACTTACAACTCTTTCTTTAGTAGACCCACTACAAATCTCTCCCATCCCAATAACAGCCTTTTGGCTTTCAAGTGAGGTTATCTTTGATATCTCTTAGGGCTCTCCTCCTCTTTGTCTGGAACTGCTCTGCTCCTGTACCCACATTCAGCGGCTTGTTCTGAGAAGAGTGGTAGCTATTTTGCTAGCCACCTCTATCCTCTGTCATCTTCTCCTCAAATTAGTCTTTGGTATCAGTATGACTCTGCTCAGATGGGAGAGCCAGCCAGGGCTGGCTTTGTACCATGATCCTCAGATCTCAGTCTCCTGAATAGCTAGGATTACAGGCGTGAGCCACCTGCAACTGCAGGTTGCAGGAACATTTCAGAGGAATGGGATAGCTCAACTGCACATATATTCATTAGCGACTGCCCAGGGGTGAGCCAGATGCTTACACCAAATCCACTGACCTTGATATTGCCTTTGTGTCCAAAAGGACGTTTTTGGACTTAAGATCTCAGTGTGTGATTCTATTTTGGTGCAAACAGCACTTACAATTTGTGTGGCGAGCCTCCTGGCTTCATCCTCATATAGGTGGCAGGATTTTAAGATCTACCCCAGGAGGTATCCCCCAGTGGCCATTTCCATGATGAGATACTCGTACTCTTCCTTCTCCATAACCTGGTACAACCTGATATTGTGTTTCTGCCATAACTTCTTAAAAATGTCCACCTCATTCTTTATCCGATGATGAGGACTCTCACTTCCAGAGTATTTTAAATGCCACGTCCTTGTCTGTGACGTGGTGATGGGCCAGCTTCACTTGTACATAGGTACCTTTGTCGATGAGCTCTTTCATGAGGTATTGTTTGATGGTCTCCTCCTTCAAGGAGAAAGTAGGATGATACTTTGTGTTCTTCCATCCTTCTGCTATGATGGCAGGTAGCAAATCTACCTAAAATAAACTAAATAAATTAATGAAAAACCCAGAAAATTTTAAAAGAAATACCAAAATGTAAATGACAACCAGTCCCCACAAACAACAAATCATTTAGATTTGAGTCAGTCTTGCGGGTCATCAAGCAAGAGCTCCCAGCTCTGTTAACTGACATAGGTTGGACACAATGGCTTCCTATATATCCTGCATGGCCTCACACAATGGAGCAATCGCAACCAGGCATTGTGATATCATGGAGGAAATGGATCAATCAGAGTCTGAGGTCAGAGAAAAAGTGGACCAGTCATAGCCTGGCAGCCTTGACAGCGGTTGCTAAGGAATCCAGCTGGGCTTGAGGTTTCTCTGGTCATTATCATAGCATTTCTGAAATCACTAGGACAGTGGTCAAAATCCTCTGATTTTCTAGAGGACTGCTGCATCTTATAAATTGCTTCTCTCGAGACACTAGCTAACAGCCTCCATTCTTGATGGCCACCTTATCCTATGTCTTGTTCCAGCAATGGCACTGCACACTCCCTCCTTCTCAAGGACAGCCGTGTCTTATAACTTCCTCCTGAGAGGACAAGTTCCAGGCTAGCTTTGAGCCACCATCCTCACAATTCACCTTCCTGATTATTTAGGATTATAAGACTGAGCAATCAGTAAGTACTTAGCTCATCTCTTACATTTGGAGGAAGTGTATTTGTTATAAAGGTGGATTTTAGATATTTCCTTTTAGCGCTTTAAATTTGTTGCTCTTGCTGTCTAATAGTTAATCTAGTTTCTGATGAGAAATTTGTCATAATATCATTGAAGATCACTTTGGTGTGATGAGTTGTGTCTCTGCGCCTTGGGAGGTTTTCAGTCTTGGTTCAATTAGAATATATCTTAGTGTGGACCTGTATAATTGTGTTAAATGTCTTTTTTGGGCTGGTAGATTCCTGCATAGAAGGGTTCGTGCTTTCAATCAAAATTGGGAAGGTACTGATTATTATTCCTTCAAATACTCGATATTTCAATTTTTCCCTCTGTACATTATACATATATACATTATACATACATTACATATTCACATTATATATGGAATATACATATTTTGCCTAAATATTTATATCATACATACATTTATATACATATATTATTTTTACATGGCTTCCACTTTTGTGATTGTTTATGGTAGGATGTTTAGATTATTCCTAGCTGCTCCATCAGAGTTAGAGTAAGCAAAGCCAGCCACACACTCCTCTCTCTCTCCCTCTCTCTCTCTCTCTCTCTCTCTCTCTCTCTCTGATTTCCTAGCTCTGTCAGTTCTCTGAGCACAGGGCCATTGTTTATCTTCTAGTGTGTGATGTAATCTTTTGCAATGTCATGTTCTGCTTCAATGGCCACCAGGCCTGCACCTGGAAGACCAGCTGCTCCAAAGTCAGCCTGCATGGGTGCACCTGCCTGCCTCTGTCTTGATGTCAGAGCCCTTGAACCTACTGGGGTGGCCTTAGCAGATGCTCCCGTGCCAGGACTGATGACTGGTGACTGTGGGTGCCACAAGCACAGGCTCTTTATTTTACGCATTGGAGGTCTGAGGTGGTGCTTGGGGGTGTTGCCCTGTTGGTGGCTATGCTTAAAGCAAGGCTGCGGGCTGCAGAAGCCTCACTGTGGACTGACTTCCGGGTACAGCAGATGCCACGGTTTTCTCTGGGCTCTTTTCAGAATACATGGGCAGGTTCAGGAGAAGAACCTGGGCTCAGAAGGCCCCTAAGCACAGGGTGGGCAATGGAGCTGGGAGGGGTAGGGTTGTCTAGGTTGGCAGGGGGCAGAAGATGAGCTTATATTAGTAGGCTGCTGGCTTATAAAAGAAAAGCTAGACTTGCTTGCTACCCAGAAATATCCCTCTAAAAGTGGTTGCACCAGAGAGTCCCATGCTGGTGGGGGAAAACAGCTAAAGACTGCAGTAGATGAACCAGGATTATTTGGTCCTGTTTTTGAGCAATTAAATGGTGTCTCTGGCAGGGGGAATCTGAAGGTTCCTTAACACTGCAGATCCAAGAAAGCCAGAGCCCAAGCAGACATCAGGGTTGGCCAGCTGTGCAGTGGACAGGCTGGTACATGAAACCTTGCTGGAAGGCTTTGCAGAGTCCACAACCTGGCCCACCTACTGGCACAAGAACCTGCCTAGCATCCCTTCAACCATAGAACTTGGAGACAGCAGCTCTCCCAACTTGGACATGCAATGTCCAGCTGTCAGAAGGCTGCTGTGGTCAGTGTGGGTCTGGGAAGAGTGGCACGCCTGCTGCTGGAAGGAGCAGATGCCCCTTCCAAGGCATCTGGGGGAAGGGGAGTCCCTGGAAATGGGCTCATGGAAAGGCTAATCTGTCCATCCCAAAGAGAACACCTCCAGATTGTTTGACTGTTTGGTTGGGTGGGGGGTTCGCCCCATGGAGGCAGTGGTATTAGGAGAGAGTGTTGGTGAGGCTATCCCAAAATTAAAGCAATTGCTGAGGGAGCAAAAGGGTAAGGTTTGCTGAACATCCATGGCAGGTGGAGTTGAGGCCATGGCTGCTTCTGTTTTGAATGACCCACAGGCTTTGTCAGCAGAAGACAAGTGACTGGATGCTGGCATGGAGTGCAGTGGTTTTAGCAAATTTATCAGAGAGCCCTACTTGGCTTGTATGTCATTAAATAAGGCTAACACTGGGTGCAGAGTTACGGCTTTAGAGCTGAGCATCACAGCTTGATCGTTTTAAAGGGCTGCAGACACCTTCTGGAAGCTGTTGGAACTTTAGAAGGTCTGAGTACATTATGAGATTAAATGTGGACCTCTGAGCTTCATCCTTGTTTTGTGACAGGGCTGAGCCTTCCCTCCCTGCTGTCCTGGTGACCTCAGGGTGTGGGCTGGTTTCTGGCAGGTAGGAAAGTTTAGTGTGTCTTTTATTCCCTGAGCCTCACTCTGAAGGGCTGTTGTTGGCAGGGAGGATTGTTTCATTGGGAGGTCTTTCTTTGAGTAAGGCAATCTACATAAATCAGAGCACATCTTGGCTTTCTCTATGAATGTTTAATTTCTGTGGAAGACTGGTGCCTGAAAGGCCTAACAGTTCAAGGCTCCAGGGGCTTTCTAGGTTTCCAGATATATCCATGGCTTGTTCTTTTTCATCTTACAATGACATCTCCAACTTTCTCCTTTAGTCATGTTCTACTGAGCCCTTTGGCTCTGGCATAAATGAGGAAAAAAGGCAAAAAAGGCAGGGCTGTCATGTTACTAAGGAAAGCAGACAGGACTGCCTTGTTGCTGAGAAAAAGGAGACAACCCAGTCTTGTTACATGGTTTCATTTTATTCTTCAATGTTGGTAAATAAAGTCTCCAGATTGGACTTCAGGAGAATCCCATTATCATTGCTCCGTTCCTTTTCCCTGCTCTTAAAGTACTGCCTTTCCATTTAAATTCATTGTTATTTTTACTTTTTCTCAGAAGCAAAGAGGCAATTTAAAAATCTATATGTAATGTTAATTTTTATTCTTGAATTGCTAAAATACATGAAGAACATGTCAATTCAAGCAATATAAAATGGCAGATGGCATGAGTTTGATCTCTGTCCCTCTACTGTTGGTCTCTTGCTCTACCCTGCGGTGACCATTGCTACTAGTTAGTTATGTATCCCTGTATCTAAACCAAATGTGCACAAAGGATAAGCTATTAAAAAGAGACTTGCCCACAGCTACCCATGGTCCCCCAAACTGCTATCTTAGTAGGAGACCAAATTTTCATTCACACTATGGAGATTCAAATTTCTACACTCAGGTTCACAGATCTGAGCCAATTCTGTGCTGGAACCACATGAATGAAGGTGGTAGCTCATTGTTCACTAACGAAGAAGTCTACAATAGCTGGAAATCTGCCCTCTGCCTTCCCCACTAAGTCATACATCAAGTATGAGGATTAAGGAGTTACACAGGCCTTTTAGAGTTTAATAGACTTTGGGTTTTAACTTTTGTAATTCCAAGTTTCACTTGAGATCAAATTTTGGTCCTGCACAGCAGCAACCCAAGAGGAAGTGATGTCCAGATCTTGTGTAAATGTCACAGACTGTTTTTACTGAATTATCTTTTCTCCTACTGAAAAACCCCAGACTCACTGGGATGCTTTCTTCAACGTGAGGGCACCCCAAGAACCAAGACTTCAAGCCAGCAGCTGCAATAAGCAAGAGAAGTCTATTTGGCGTTTGCGCAAATGGGCTCTCTGTCCAAGGCAGACAGGAAGCCCCGAGCAGTGGTTACAGGCACTTTTAAAGACAAAAGCCACAGGATTAGCATAAGACCCCAGGTTCCCCAGGATTGGCTCAGTTTACTACACGGGGAAGTTTATAACACTCTTTGTAAAACAGTTGGCTCAGGGCAAGTCTAGGGTGAGCGGTCACCCTGGAGGAGAGTTTACATAGTTACAGGCTTGTGATTGATTAACATTTGGCCTAGTTTGCTGGGCTCACCAGATGGTCCTTATCTTGAGGCCCCCAAACCGAGAATTTTTACACAGGAATGCAGAGGAACATACTCTTTGTTCCTTATCTTGGGTCCCATTTGGCCACTTGGGGAATTTACTTGTTATTTCTTTATTTACGACTACAGAGCTTGTCCCAGGGCCGACATCTAGACTCTGAAACTTTTTATTTATTTCCAGGGAGGGGAAGGGTCAGTGCTAGCGCAAGCAAGTTTACAGAAGCAAAACCAGCAGTTAGCAATTGTAAAATGTAACTCTAATTTTTAATCTTTCACTATAATCCACACCTGTGGCCAGATGGGGGCTTTCTTACAGCTAGCTGACTGACAGCACAACATTGGATCTAGTTTATACCTAGTTCTGAAGCCTTGTTCTGGAATATGGCTGTTTCAGTCTTGGATTTAGAACTCCCCTCTTTCTCCCCCTCTCTTTCTCCTTCCTCTCTGTCCTTCAATTCAAATAATCATTTGTTGAAAAAAACGATTGGAAAATTGTCATAACTTTACCTTCCAAGCCTGACAATTATGTTAAAATAGGTGGAGAACAAGCATGATACAAAGTAAATGCACATACAGATGCGTACACCCACACCCACAACTACACCAGATAGACACATACATACAAAGAGAAACACACAAAAAATCACAGGACATTTAAACCTTGTTTCTTAATACTTTAAATACACCAAAACATTTGTTGTAGTCAGAAAATCACTAGTGCGCACGTGCGTGCACGCGCGCGCGCGCACACACACACACACACACACACACACACACACTGCTAGTAGTCGAGCTTCAATGCAGGATGTGGGTAATGTCCCTGAGATTTTGTAATGAAAGCTACTTTACTCATTTGCACCACAGCTCTACTTGTGTCTTTTTAGTGGCCAATTGGAGATGAAAAGCACATGGACTTCTCTGCACAAGTCAAACCACAATACTCACATCTCAGTCTCCAGACTGATTGGACAATTTACACTCTCACCAACAGTGATAGAGGTCCCTTTTGGCCGCATCCATAACAGCATTTGTTACTAATCACTTTTACATGTTTTTATTAGCCTTCCTTACTGCAGTGAGGTGGAATTACAGTGTTGAATCGTTTTATGTTCAGAGATATTGAACATTTCTTTATGCGTCTATTGGCCATTCTTACTTATTTTGAGAAGTCTGTCTTTAGGTCACTACCTCATTTATCAATTGGGCTGTTATTTGAGTATTTATTGGGGGTAATCTTTTGTGCTCTATTTATATTTTTCCTATTAGGCCCTTGTCTGATGAATAGCTCATAAAATTCTTCACCCATTCTGTGGGTTTTTAAATTTAGGTTGTCATGTTCTTTGCCAGGCAGAAACATTTAAGTTTCATGCAATTCAGTTTATCCAGGCTTTCTTTGATTTCTTGTGATTCTGGATCTTTAGTTAGAAAGTTTGGACCTGTGTTCTAGGATCCATGGTGTTTCCTCTGCCACCTATTGTAGTATTTTCATGGTTTCTGGCCTTATATTGATGGCTTGGCATATGTGGACAACATTAATTTGATCTGCCTACAATTCCTTGCTTCACAGACACAGCAAAGTGGTACCTTTTCTAAGTAAGATGAGGTGGTTCATGGTTGTTTAGAAGGGGGATGGATACTCAGAAGTGTGAATATGTAAGTCATAGGTGGTAGGCTCAGGCATAATTATTTTTAATTACATTTTTAATTGTAAGTACAATGAATCCTAATCAGTGACACTTTTTTCATCACCTCTACCATCCCTGAAACTCAACTTGTTCCCCTCAATTTTCCTAGTTTCATTGGATATGAGTTGAAAATTGTGACTTCACTTCATTCACCTCCTCCTGCCTTTCAAGTGCCAGTTTCCTTATATACATTTTATTGTACTGTTAGATTTTCTAAAGGATTACACCATTTAAATTCTTTCCAACATATACTGTACTTCGTGAAATATATTTGTGTATATGTGCATACAACACTCTATATGTTTACATATAGACCTGGCTTCCACATATGAGAGAAATCATTCATCCTGACTTCACAAAATTTTTTCCAGGTATATCTATTTCTTTATAAATGATGCAATATTCTAATGGATGACTAAAATTACTCTATGTATATATACCATCTTTTCTTGATCCATTCATATGTTGAAGGTATTTGTGCTATAACTATACCTTGACAATGAACATAGTTATTTTGTGGGTATATTTTTCAGTGTAGTTGAACAAGTTTACATTCCCACCAACAATGTTTTGGGATCAGTCTAAAGTGAGATCGAAAAAGAGCAGCAAGTCAAGTGGTTGTGTATTTTTGTTGTTGTTTTTGTTCAGTCGTGGGACCTGAACTCTCGTCCTGAGTACTGAACTTCAGCTCTTCAGCTCAAGGATAGAGCACGATCACTTGAGCCAAAGCACCACTTCCAGCCTTTCTGCTTATGTGCTGCTGAGGAATCAAACCCGGGCCTCATGCTTGCAAAGCAAGCACTCTATCACAGAGCCACCTCCCCAGCTCGTCTCAAGTGTTTTGGTTTGCATTTACTTTACGGCCAGAGATGTAGCACATTTTTTATGTGACTACTGGCTATTTTTATTTCTTCTGGGAAGCCTCTACTTAGTTTGTTTGCCCATTTGTTAATTGGGTTGTTAATTCTTTGCTAGTGTAATTCATTGAGCTCTTTGAATATTCTAATGTAGACATGGCAAAAATCTCTGCTTCCATAGGACCTCTTTAGCTTGCTAATGATGTCCTTTGCCATGCAGAAACTTTGTAGTTTGACACAATCCCATTTGTGAATTCTATCTTTGAGTCCAGGCATTATTGAGGGTGAACTCTGTATTCCTGTTCACTGGGAGCCAAGGTTAGCATGGCTTATACTTTCGGAACAATCCTTCCTAGAGTTCAATCCTAGTGATGGGCAGGTATTGTTGCCCGAGTTTTACAGGTAGAAAGGTCAAAATCTAACATTTTTTTCTGATTCTTTAAGCCACACATCTGGTCAAAGCATAGTCTAGAACCTATATTATTCTTGTATAGTCTCAACATAGGTTTTCCTAGTGACTTTCTTTCTTTATATTTCTTCCTTAACTCTTTACATCTGGTGTACAATTTGATGGCTAATGATCACATGGGTATGCTGAGCACTGTAAATTGTGGTGTTGTATTGATTGTGCTGTAAGGATAATGTGCACCATGGAGTTGGAACACTACATACAAAACAATCGGGGAACTATATATTTGTTTGTTCTGCAGTCCAGGGGCTTAAGCTCAGGGATTGGACACTGCCCTTGATGGTCTGTTGCTCAAAGCTAGTGATCACTCTATCACTTGAGCCACAGCTCTACTTCCAGCTTTTTCTGTTTAATTGGCACTGATGAATCAAACTCAGGCTTTCATGCATGAAGCTAGGCAAGCACATTACGAACTAAGCCATCTTCCAGCTCTTCAGTTATTTTTTAAATGCTGTTTTTTTCACGAGTTTCCACCTTTCTTGCTCATTCTGGCTTTGAACTGTGATCTTCAGATCTCAGGTTCCTGAATACCTATGATTACAATCATAAGATTCTGGTGCCTGGCAAATGGTGATTTTAACCTACTTTTAATTTTCGTCGTTGATGAAACAGCTGAGTAGATAACATAAACAAAGGACAAAGGCAGAAGAAAAAAGCAACAGTAGTAGATACTTGAAAAGGAAAGGAAAGTAGTACAAAATTGGCAAAATGAAGTAAAGGTTGTAATTTAATTAGTACCAATAGACCAAAGTTGCTTTTTTATTTTACAAAAGTATAGTACTGTTACATTGCATTAACATTAGGGGGTATATATATACTTGAAATCCAAACATTCATTCTTCAGTGGTTCAAGTGTTCAAGGCCAGTCAGCTAAAAACAAGAGCAGGAGCAGGGTTAGGGAGGTGGCTCAGTGGTAGAGTGCTTGCCTTGCATGCCTGAGGCCCTGGGTTCTATTCCTCAGCACCACATAAGCAAAAAGAAAAAAGCCGGAAGTGGTGCTGTGGCTCAAGTGGTAGAGTATTAGCCTTGAGCTGAAGTGCTGAGGGGCAGTGCCCAGGCCCGGATTTCAGGCCCCACGACCGGACCCCTTCCCTCCCCCCAAAAAAACCCCAAAAAACCAAAAACAAGAGGGACATGACAGAAGAAATAATAGAGATCTGAAACAAAAAAACTTCATCTGGATGGTGAGAAGAAGTCTGTCAGGTGTGTTGTTTTCTTTTAAATAAGATTCTAACCTTTCCACCATGTGAGTATGCAGCAACAAGGAACACATTAAAGCCCTGATGAAGCTGATCTCTCAATACATTGAATTTTCTGGGTCCTAGATCTTGTCTTTCAGAATTTCTGTTGAGTACAAATAGCTTTCTCTAAGCTATTGCTACCTGGTCTTCAGGAATTTTGTTATAGCATCACAATGGAATTGAAATACACAGCTATGCCTCTTTCTCTAAAGGAAGACGGATGGATTTGGTAGTAGGAAAGTTCAAGCTGAGGACCTCCAATTTTCTAGACAGGGGTTCTACCACATAATTCCCTTACTGCAGCCCTTCTTCTTCACTTTGAACATATCAACGCACTGTCTTATGTACTTCAAGGCTTCTGATGTAAACTCTATGATAAAAAACTATCATGGGAATGATGCTCTCTTTTCTCTCACTCCTGTAGTTGCTAATAACCTGCTTCATGGAGATGTATGGAATAGGGCATTTTGCTAGAGTATCAGATGATTCTGAAGTGATACCACTATTCTTGTGACATCAGTCATTCTAGATTTAAAGAAAAAGACATTGAATATCTTGAGTAAATTGATGAGGTCTTTAAACCCAAAAGTTAGAGCAGCTTTTCAGATTATGGATGCCATGAAGTATCCTAATGGATTTAAATTCTAAGTGAGAAAACAGCCACTTGCATGACTCACCTAAGTATAAAACTTTCTTGGACATAGTTTCTTTGCATTTTAATGTAAATGACAAAAGTGCCAACTTGCTGACTTTATAAAGGGACTCAGCATTACATAATTAAATAGTTGTCAAAATTCACTGATTTGAATAGAGAACATGGCTAATTTGTATTAAAGTAGTAATGTATTGCAATTAATACACGGATGTGTTTTATTAGTAAATATTGAAAAGGAAAACAAGTATTTCTACAGGGGATACATCCTGGCAATAGTCACTTTGCAGTAGGGTGTCACTATCTGCCTCCTTTCAACAACATGTTATTGCTGAGTGTGATATTGTTTTAGTTCTACTCAAGAGTTATGGGACTCATCTTGGATTCCATTTAGAAGACACCAAAGTGCATACGGATATTACGACTTTTTAAAGACCAGAAATGATCTATTTTATGGTGCCAACAATAAATAAACTCCATACCAAATAAGGATTTAATCTTATTTTAAGCAGTTGTGCAAGGAATATATTTCAACAAATAAGTACACCTCGAATGCCTTAATTACTTCTGTGAATTTTCTCGTTATTGTCAAGTTAAAAAAATCTGAACCACTTTAGTGAAAGTTTCCAATTGGACTCTTAGTCATGTGCCCCCTACACCTAGAAATACATAGGAATCCACTTTGTTTTTAGATTGTTGGAGCAAGTTCCAAGACCTAAACAAATGGTGAATGGAAGCCTCTTGTTGGTGTATGTTTGTCTCCTGCACATGGCCAGGGGTCTAGGAGGAACAGACATGAGGACATCCATAGTACTCAAAGACAAAATATTTGGGAGCAAACACTAGGACCAGGAAGACATCAAGAACAGAAGGCACTTTCTGATGCACTTGAAGTCCCTGCAACACTGCCATGGTAGCAGCAGTGGCATCATTCTTTGCACCTCGCATCCCTGTGGAAATTTGGCAAAAGTCCTCCAGGCTCAACACCAAAAGAGCCAGTGGGTTCATGCCAAGCTGTGATTGGTCCACTGCAGCCATTGTGAGTGGTCTCTGCAGTCCATTATAATGCTGGGAATTTCTGGTGACCTGCTGGATTCAGTGCTACATTGACAATTTTGAATGTTTTTTTTTTTTTTGGAAGTTGGCTATGTTTTATGTGGGTTTGAGTATTTCCTTTTGGTTATTGCTCTAGGGTTTTTATTTTCTTAGCCAAGTTTAGGTAGATTTACTCCTTGATATCCTAGCAGAAAGATGGGAGAACACAGTGAATTATCCTCAAGCTCCTCAGAGAAGGAGATTTTCACTGAACAAGACAGTATGAAGGAGATCATTGGCTATGGCAGGAGGAGATTTTCCCTGAACAATACTGTGTGAAGGAGGAGTTAATTGAATATGGTAGCTATGGATATGTAACGTTGGCTTAGCACCACCTCATAGACAATAAGGTGGTAGGGAAAATGATCCTGAATGGAGAGTTAAGCAATTGTCATACCAAAATGAGATGGACAGGCTGGGAAGGTGGCTCAGTGTTAGTTGTTTACCTCACATGCATGAGGCCCTGAGTTCAATTCCTCAGTGCCACATAAACAAAAAAAGCCAAAAGTGATGTTGTGGCTCAAGTGATAGAGCACTAGCCTTAAGCTGAATAGCTCAGCAACAGTACCCAGGCCCAGAGTTCAAACCCCAGGACCCACAAAAAAATTTAAATGAGATGGGCATTATTAAGATTTTCCATCAACCACACATGATCAGGTCATTCCAGGTGAGGGAGAAGGATGAGCACCAATGCCTAGCAGTGGAACTGGCCATCCAGAGACCTCCTGAGATAAATGTGAAAATCATGCCACCTATTCAAGAATGAAGTCAGAAGATTGTTCAGACATATTGTGAGGACTGTGCATTGCTTTAACGAATATAGAAATGAACACTGAGACATTAAACCTAATAACACCATGTTGGATGACAAAGACAATGTGAAGGTCAATGACTTTGGCATGAGCATAAGGATTTCCCAAGGGTAGTTGCTGAAGGACATATTTGGTACAATAATTTTGTCTGTATAAAATATTCCTGCATGAAAATTACAATGCCTGCAAAGCAGGCTTGGAGTCTCATTTGTATTCTATAGGGATGGCAAATTTTCCATTTGAAGATATCAATTTTAGCCAGATACAAATAATTGTCTTGGAGGTCACATACATTTTTCCATTCACCTGTATCCAAAAGAACAAAATATCATCTTGAAACTGTAAACTGCAGACCCAAGGCAGAGGCACAATATAGAATAAAAAATGGAGATTGGATCAACTAAGTTGAGGAATATATCCTATGTCCTAATGTGCCATCATGTAATGAGCTAACCCCTATTATTCTTGCATTCATGTGTGACATGAGGTACAGCCTGCCTGATATGAACAAAATGATATTGGACAGGACATTAAATGAAATCATGGTCATCTACTTTTTTTAATAAAAAATGTCAAAGTAGAATGACCGCAGTGAAATTAAATGAGTGCCTGCTATTGTTTCATTGTGCCCATCTCCTGCAGATATACAGTATGTATATATCTCACAAATATATTACATATTAAATATATTATATATAATTATATGCATAAATATGCATCATTTTGGAGATGAATTTCATGGAATTCTCTGCTTTTGCTTCAAGCCAACATTCTCCTCATCTGAGCCTCCTTAGTAGTTAGGATTATAGACTGGGACCAGGCAAAAGTTGTCTTAATCAATGCAGCAGAGAGCCTGTCTTTAACTTCCAAGAAATACTAGAAACTTGAAGACAGTAGAATGATGAATGTGACATAATAAGTTTAACTCAGTGTAAAATTTCCAAAAATTATTTTATACAAAAAGTAGGGGACAGTGTTATTGGATATATCCTTGAAAAAATGATTAATAAAAATTAAAGACATATATAGATCCCAGTTAGAAGTGTGAAAGTAAAGCTCATAAGTTCAAGTCCTAATACCGGCCCATAACCAAACATTAAATTAATTTTTTATGTCTTTTATTGTAAAAATACTGTACAGAGGGGTTACAGTTAAATAAGCAAGGTAAGGAGTGCATTTCCTATCAAGCATTGTTGCTTCCTCCTTTGTTTTTCCCCTACCATCCCTTTCCTCCCAACTCCACAACTACTCCACCCACCTCTGAAGTTGCAAAGTTCGTTTTCAATGTAGTGTGTTGTACATCGCATTTTTACAATGGGCCAACCTGTATGCCTATTTATTTAAGCATTTTCTGCTTTCCCTTACCCTCCCCCAATTAGAGAACTGTATATACAAGATGCAGGGCACCAGAATCAAATACAGTGAAAACAGGGGTTATACCATGGGGGAGGAACATACAAAGCAACCAAAAATCACATGGTACATTATAAATAAGTTAGAAACAACAGCAAGAAAGGAAAAACCACTTGTGTCCCGGTCTTGGGGTTCATTTCACTTAACTTCATCTTATCGGTGCTTGTCCTAGGCATATACTAGTTATTGCAAATAAGGGAAACCATGCGACCTATGTTTCTTTGGGCATGCCTTACTTGACTTAATATAATTTTTATCTAAGTCTTTCCATTTCCTAACAAATTAGGAGATGTCATTCTTTCTGATGGAGACATAGAATTCACATATATACATATGTATATATATATATATATATATATATAAAGCAATAAATTCACATATATACATATGTATATATATATAAAGCAATATATATATATAAAGCAATATATATATATATATATATATATATATATATATATATATATATATATATATATATATATATATATATATACCCATTTATTTTCTTGATCCATTCATCTACTGAGGGGCATCTGGGTTGGTTTCATATCTTAGCTGTGGTAAATAATGCTGCAATAAACATACTTGTGCTGATAGTTCTAGTATGGCCTTGTTTGTGATCATTTGTGTCAATGTCCGAAAGTGGGATTGCTGGATCATAGGGGAGCTCTATGTGGAATCTTTTGAGGAATCTCCATACTGCTTTTGAAAATGGTTGAACAAGTTTACACTCCCACAAACAATGCAATAGGGTTCCCTTTGGCCACATCCCCTCCAGGATCTGTTGTTATTAGATTTCTTATTGATAGCCATTCTAACAGTGGTAATGTGAATCTCAATGTTGTTTTGATTCGCATTTCATTATTTTTGATAGAGAAGTTGAGCTTTTCTTCATGTGTCTATTGGCCATTGTTATTTCCTCTTCAGAGAAGTGTCTCTTTAAATCTTTAGCCCACTTATTTCATCAGGCAGTTGTTTCTTTGAGGATTTGTTGTTCGAGATTTAATTTTTTGTGATCCAATCATATTTTAGATATGAGGCCGTTGTCTGTTGTATGGCTAGTGAAGATCTTCTAATCGGTGGGCTTTTAATTGATTTTGTTAGCTATGTCCTATGCCATGCAGAAGCTCTGCAGTTTCATGCAATCCTATTTGTGCAACTTTTCTTTGATTTGTTGTGTTTCTGGGTCTCTATTAAGAAAATTTTGGCTTGTGCCAAGGAGACCTAGCATTTCTCCTATTCCTTCCAGTAAAGTTTTTAGGGTGTCTGCTTTGACTCTAAGAATGACAATTAATTTTGTATGTCAGAACTTGTTTTTTTTTTCCATTCTTTGTGTTCATAGGAATGTGTCTATTTTGTGTAAACCAGCTGCTCAATAAGGTATCATTCTGGGTCATATAGTAGTTATTACATGGATCTATGTAAGTATTGTGTAATGACATAGAGCTTTTTAATGACTTACATACATAAATCTATTAATGTTAATTGTCATGAAGAATGCCAAACCTCCGTTTTTGTGACCATGTCCATCCTTGTTCTCCCTATTGTCTAGCAGTTTATATCACAGTCATCTGGCACATGGAATAGACATGGACTCGATGGATCCTGGCTTTGAGATGGCCCCAAATACAGCAAATATCAGAATCAATGAGATCGAAGCAGTTGTCCCAGGTGCCTGATTGTATGAATGTCCTCAGCTTTCAATGGTCTCACCTGCCTCTGTCAGAAGCGTGGTGATGGTCTGTCACCATCAAAGCTCACACTGAAGCTTAACTTCTCAATGTAGCAGTGTCAGAAGATGGAAACTTTAAGAGAGGTTTCAGTCATAAATGGATTAATGCCATCTAATCAACTCTCAAGTGACTAACATTATCACTATTAACAGGCAAATTATGCCCCTTACTCTCTGTCATTCTAGCACATGGCCATGATGCTGATATCCTCTGTGATATGATGCACCTAGGGAGCCTTGTCCCGTGTGCTACCATGCTATTTAGACTTTCCAGCCACTACTATTGTGATTGAAATAGACCTTTTATTCCTTATGAAGTGTACAGCTTCAAGGATTTTGTTAAACCATGACCAAATGGATGAGATGCTATTCTTTTTATCTTTTTCATATTGAGGATTAAACTGAGGGTGTTACAATTACTAGGCAGATATGGTACCAGTTGAGCCTGCATACCCCCAACCCTTTTTTTTCTTTTTCAGTTTACTTTTCATATAGGGTCTTGTGCTAACATCACTCAAGCCACCTTCAGTATCCCATCCTCCTATATCGCTACCTCCCAATATCTGGGATTACAGGCCTGTGACACCACAGTTTGCCAGTTAGAATATGCTGTTCTTTTGGGGAAAGAGATACAGACCCATGAGATGCTTATGTATTTGTGTGTGTGTGTGTGTGTGTGTGTGTGTGTGTGTGTGTGTGTGTGTGTGTGTGTATTCATGAGAAATGTTCTTGGTGATTTACTTAGTACTGAGGGTGAATCTTCATGAAGAATCTGTATTATTAATTCTTTCACTAAAAAAGAAATGCTTCTCTGCATGCTCCTAGCTCTCAACTGTAAACCTAGCTCTTCAGAATGCTGAGATTTTGGGATAACATTGTTTTTTTTTAAATTTAATTTTATTTTATTTGAGAACATACTGTACAGAGGGGTTACAATTACATGGGCAGGATAATGCATACATTTCTTACCAAGCATTGCAGCCTCCTCCATTGTTTACACTTCACCTCCCTTCCCAGCCTCCCTCCTCCCCCTCACCCAATCATACCCCCCCTCTCCTCCCACACCGACATTGTAAAGCTGGTTTTGACATGACATTTTGTACTTCTCATTGTTGCAACAGGTCCACCTGAATCCTTAAACGACTTGTTTGTCCCCATCTCCTCCACATGTTATACTGACATAAAATATAGTGAAAGCGGGGGTTACACTGTGGGGGAGGGACATACAAAGCAACAAAGAAATAATCTTATAAATGCGTTAGAAACACATGCATGAAAGAAAAGAAAACATTAAAATACCTATTTAAGGGTTCGTTTTCCTAACATCACATTATCTGACCTTTTCCGCTTGACTCATATATATACTAGATATTGCAAATAAGGGAAACCATGGGACCTATGTTTCTTTGGGCCTGGATTACTTCACTTAATATAATTTTTTCAAGCCTTTCCATTTGCTAACAAATGGGGAAATGTCATAGTTTCTGATGGAGGCATAGAATTCCATTGTGTATATATACCACATTTTCTTGATCCATTCATCTACTGAGGGGCATCTGGGTTGGTTCCATATCTTAGCTATGGTAAATAATGCTGCAATAAACATAGTTGTGCTGGTAGCTTTAGTGTGGTCTTTTTTTGTAAACATTGGGGTAAATGCCCAAAAGTGGGGTTGCTGGGTCATAGGGGAGTTCTATGTGAAGTCTTTTGAGGAACCTCCATACTGCTTTCCAAAGTGGTTGAACAAGTTTACATTCCCACCAACAATGAAGTAAGGTTCCTTTCTATCCACATCCCCTCCAGCATCTGTTGTTGTTAGAGTTCTTGATTTTTGCTGTTCTAACTGGAGTGAGGTGATATCTCAATGTTGTTTTGATTTGCATTTCTTTTATGGCTCAGGATGTTGAACATTTCTTCATGTGTCTATTGGCCATCCTTCTTTCTTCTTCAGAAAAGCTTCTCTTTAAGTCTTTCGCCCACTTATTTATTGGGCAGTTGTTTCTTTGAGGATTTGTTGTTGGGTGGTTTAATTTTTTGAGTTCCAAGTATATTTTAGATATGAGACCCTTGTCCGTTGTATGGCTAGTAAAGATCTTCTCCCAATCCGTGGGCTTTCTATTGATCTTTCTAGCTATGTCACTTGCCCTGCAGAAGCTCTGCAACCTTATGCAATCCCATTTGTCCAACCTTTCTTTGATTTGTTGTGTTTACGGGTATCTATTCAGAAAATTTCGGCCTGAGGCAAGGAGACCTAGGATTTCTCCTATTCCATCCTGTAATGTTTTCAGTGTCTGCTTTGAGTTCAAGTTCTTTGATCCAAAGTTTGTTCTGGTGCAGGGTGATATATAAGGATCTAGCTTTAGTTTTCTACATGTAGTTAACCAATTTTGCCAGCACCATTTACTGAAGAGCCTATCTTTCTTCCATTGTTTTGTTTTAGCTCCCTTATCGAAGATTAGATGGCTATAGGTCTGTAGGTTCATTTCTGGGTTTTCAATTCTATTCCATTGGTCCTGAGGTCTGTTCTTATGCCAATACCAAGCTGTTTTGATTACTATGGCTTTATAGTAGAGTTTGAAATTTGGTATTGATATTCCTCCAGCAGAGTTCTTTCCGTTGAGGAGCGTTTTTGCTATTCGGGGTCTTTTATTGTTCCATATGAATTTTTGGATTGCCTCTTCTATTTCCTTGCAGAATAAGGGTGGAATTTTGATAGGTATTGCGTTGAATTTGTAGATAGCCTTGGGAAGTATTGCCATTTTCACGATGTTAATCTTTCCAATCCAGGAGCATGGGAGGTTTTGCCATTTTTTAAGTTCTGTGTTGATTTCCTTTTTCAAGATTTCAAAGTTTTCATCATAGAGGCCCTTCACTTCTTTGGTTAAGTTAATCGCTAAGTATTTTATTTTTTGTGGGGCTATTACAAATGGAATTGCTTTCCTAATTTCAGCCACACTTTCTCATTGTTGGCATACAGAAAAGCCATTGATTTTGGGGGGTTAATTATATAACCTGCTAGTTTGCCAAAGTTTTGAATCAGCTTGAGTAATTTGGGAGTGGATCTATGGGATTCTTTAAATACAAGATCGTGTCATCTGCAAAGAGGGAGATTTTTATTTCTTCTTTCCCTATTTGGATCCCCTTTATGTCTGCATCTTGTCTTATTGCTGTAGCTAGGCATTCTAATACTAGATTGAAGAGAAGTGGCGAGAGTGGGCATCCTTGTCTTGTTCCTGAGTTAAGAGGAATTGGTTTTAGTTTTTCACCATTAAGTATAATGCTGACTGTAGGTTTGTCATATACAGCCTTTATTGTATTGAGGAATGTTCCATGGATTCCTAATTTTTCCAAAACCTTCATCATAAAGGGATGTTGGATCTTGTCGAATGCTTTTTCTGCATCTATTGAGATAACCTTGTGGTTCTTATTCTTGCTCCTGTTGATGTGATGAATAATATTAATTGATTTGCGTATTTTGAACCAGCTTTGCATCCCTGAAATGAATCCTGTTTGATCGTGGTGTACGATTTTTTGGATGAATTGTTGAAGTCGGTTGGCCAAAATTTTGTTGAGAAGTTTTGCATCAATGTTCATCAAAGAAATGGGTCTATCGTTCTCTTTCTTTGATGAGTCCCTGCCTGGTTTTGGAATGAGGGTTATGATGGCTTCATAGAATGTGTTCGGTAGTGAGCTTTCTCTTTCAATTTTATTGAAGAGTTGGAGGAGAATTGGTGTGAGCTCTGCTTTGAAGGCCTTGTAAAATTCGGCTTTAAAACCATCTGGTCCTGGACTTTTCTTAGCTGGGAGGTCTCTTATTGCTGTTTCTATTTCAATGCTTGATATGGGCCTGTTAAGCTAGTTTTACTCATCTTGGTTTAGTTTTGGCATGTCAATATTTGCTAGGAAGAGGTCCATTTCTGTCCAGTTGTCAAACTGATTAGCATAAAGTTTTGAGAAGTATTCCCTTATAATGTTCTGAATCTTGGTTGTTTCCGTGGTGATGTTTCCATTCTCATCTCTGAGTTTATTAATTTGTTTGTGTTCTCTTCTTTTTCTGATAAGATTTGCTAATTGTCTGTCAATTTTGTTAAGTTTTTCGAAGAACCAACTCTTTGTTTTGTTGATTCTTTCTATAGTTTTTTTGGATTCTAGTTCATTTAATTCTGATTTAATTTTGATTATTTCTTTCCGTCTACTGGATTGGGGTTTATCTTGCTGCTCTTTTTCAAGGAGGTTTAGATGTGTCATTAAATTGTTAGTTTCAGATCTCTCCAATTTGTTGATGGAGGAGCCCAGAGCTATAAACTTGCCTCTGAGTACTGCCTTTGCTGTGTCGCAGAGGAGCTGGTAATTTGTATGTTCATTTTTGTTGAATAGCATGAACATTTGAATTTCCTTTCTAATCTCTTCCATGACCCACTCATGATTCAGCAGTGTGGTGTTCAGCCTCCATGTGATACCAGACTTTCTTTGGTGGCTTTTGGTGTTGAGTTCTAATTTTATTCCCTTGTGGTCAGGGAGAATGCATAACTTCAATGTTTCGGGATTTAGACAAGTTTGCTTTGTGGCCTAAAATGTGGTCTATTTTAGAATACGTTCCTTGTGCTGCTGAGAAAAACGTGTATTCTGATGTTGCTGGGTGAAATGTTCGGTAGATGTCTGTTAACTCTAGTTGATCTATGCAGCTGTTTAGATCTGTGGTTTCTCTGTTTAGTTTTTGCCGAGTTGATCTATCTAGTGGGGAGAGTGGTGTGTTAAAATCCCCAACAATTAATGTCTTTGGATCTATATGAGATTTGAGGGAAAGTAGTGTTTCTTTGATAAATTTGGGTGCTCCATTGTTTGGCGAATAGATATTTAGAATTGTAATATCCTCCTGAAGGAAAGATCCTTTAATTAGTATGTAGCGACCTTCTTTATCTCTTCTCACGAATTTGAATTTGAAGTCTATTTTATCTGATATTAGGATTGCAACTCTCGCCTGTTTATGGGGGCCGTTTGCTTGGTACATTTTGTTCCAGCCTTTCACATTGAAAATGTGTTTGTTTTTATGGGGAAGATGTGACTTCTGCAGGCAGCAGATAGAAGGGTCTTGTTTTTTAATCCAACTAGACTGTCTATGTCGCTTAATTGGAGAGTTCAGTCCGTTAACGTTAAGAGATAAGACTGAGAGGTATTTGGGAGTTCCTGCCATGTTATCTACCTTCTTGGGGGCTGCGAAAACTGGGTTCTTCTTATGTTTCTTGGATTTGTAGGACATCGTTAAGAATCTTTTGTAGGGCTGGTTTGGTGGAGATTTATTGTTTCAATTTTTCTTTGCTATGGAAGGTTTTTATTTGGCCTTCAGTTATGAAGGAGATTTTAGCTAGGTACAGTATTCTTGGTTGATAGTTGTTTGTTTTTAGGGCATGGCATACATCATTCCAGGCTCTTCTTGCTTTGATTGTCTCTGCTGAGAAATCTGAGGTGATTCTAATTGGTTTCCCTTTATAGGTCATTACCCTTTTCTCCTTGACAGCTTTGAGGATCTTTTAATTGTTCTGAGTTGATCCTGTGTGGATTATAATGTGACAGTGGGATGTCCTATCCTGGTCTGGTCTATTTGGGGTACTAAAGGCTTCTTGTATCTGAATAGGCCTATCTTTTTGCATGTTTGGGAAGTTCTCTGCTAGGATCCTGTTAAACAAATTTCCTAGACTATTAACTTCTGTTTCTAGGTGCTCCTCTATACCCATTATCCTTAGATTAGGCCTTCTGATGGTGTCTTCCAGGAGTTGGACAGATCTATCATATTTCTTGGACTTGTCTTGGATGGTTGTATGTTCTTTCTCTATAATATCTAGACTGTCTTCAATCCCTTAGATTCGATCTTCTGCATGGCCTAATCTGCTGTCAAGACTCTCTACTTTGTTTTTTATCTCTTTTCCTTCTAATTGGTCAGCTTTGATGGCTTCAAGTTCTTTGTTGAAGCTCTGTTTTAGGTCTTGTATGAATTTCTTTACTTCCTTAATTTGGTGTTCAGTGTTTGTCCTCAAATCACTTAGTTGATTGATTATGGTTTCTTTGGACTCCCATTCCTTCTGTTGGGTTCCATTCAGCATTCCCTTTGTGGTCTCCCTGACTTCCTTCAGATCTTTGTTAATGGATTCCATGAATGCCTTTAGTGATCTTTGTGTGTTCTCTACCTGGTCTCTCAATTCCTGTATTACTCTTTGCTTAGCTTCCTCCCGTTCGTGGGATTCCTGCAGATCTCTTTGAGTGTTCTCAGCCTGCTCATGCCATTCCTCCCTTTCTCTTTGAGTATTCTCAAGTTGTTCACGCAAATCCTGTATCAGTTTTTGATTAGCTTCCTCACGCTTATGATATTGCTGTATAAACTTCTGGGATGCCTCCTCTCTCTCCCTATCACGCTCATACAGAATCCTTTGTACGTTGTCAAACTTCTCATTTATCATGTTTGCCAGCAGTGTTTGTAGAGCTATTTGGGAACTCTCCTCTGGATTATTCATTATCTTTTCTAACCCCTGATTATCAAGATTGGGAATTGAGGTACCCGAATTTGCCATTTTTCTTGTGTTTTTCTGGCTTACTCTGCCCATTTGAGATGAAGATAGCACCAGTTTTGTGCTAGAACACTATCTTAAGGCAACCATCAATTCAACATCAAACAACTGTATGTTAAAGGACTTCAAACCGCAGAGAAGAATTTGGAAAACCAGAAATTATTTGGGTTAGGGAGAGATGTGGGTAAAAAATAGGAATAGATTGTTGTGGGGAGGCACAGGGAGAGTTAACTATGTCCTAATACACAGTGCAGGAAATAGGTTGGGTAGGATGCAAGTAGAGAGAGAGAGAAAAAGAAGAAAGGGAAAGGGGAATGAAAAGAGACCAGAAAAAAATAGAAACGGAAAAATTAATGTTATTATAGAGATTAAAAGACCATCTATTTAGAGAGGAATGTGAATATATAGAGAGAAAGGGAGGGACATAGAGAAGATGTGAAAAACTTTAAAAAAAATGCTTAAAATATTATATAGGTATAAAGAGGTAGTACTGCTATTAATGAATTTAAGTCTCAGAGGTTTTGAATTGAGTAGTAAGTTTGTGGATTAAGTGTGTACACAATGGGGGATAGGGTCTACTTGTTAACTACGGGTTTATCTGAGGATGTGCAGGATAAGAGTTAAGTCACATAAAGAAGAACAAAAGAGAGGAAAAGGTGGAAAGGATAGGAAAGGGAGAAGAAAAGATCAGAAGTTCAGTAAAGCTAGACAAAAAACAAAAAGATAATTAAGAAAGAAAGAAAAAGAGAAAGAAGACAAGAAAAGAAAGGAAAACACACATTCACGTTTTCCTAAAATATAAATTATAAGAGGAGAAAAAAAAGTTACTGGAAAACAATTATTTTTTCAGAAGAGGCAAAAATTAAAGATTAATAAAAGTTTTAGAAAAGGAAATAAATTTTTATATATATATAAGGTAACAAAAAACAAAAAAAAAAGAAAAGAAGAAGAAGAAAAAAAAAGTTCTTTGATTTTTTTTGGGGGGGGGAGGGGTTGGAAGAATCCTGTATCTCCATTTTGTCTGTAACCAGCCTCTTGTTGGAGTCTCTGGTCAGCTTGAGGTCCTGTGGCTTGATTGGTTTCTTAAGTCAGTTTGTTGGAACAGGCAGAAAAATTCTCTGCTTTACCCAAGATTTTGAGATCCCGCTCCCAGGTTAGTTTACTGGGAGGGTGATCTGCTTTGAGAATCACAAAAGAGGGGGATGCAGTGATGAGGCTAAGTTCTGGGTAGAGTTGAGGCCTTTCAACAAACCGTAGCTTTTCCCTGGGGCTATTTTGTGAAAAAACTCACAGCGCCCAGCCTGGAGCCATTCTCAGGGTTTCTGTTTTTCAATTGATTGTGGTGGCTGCTAGAGGGATGGGCAGCCTCTGGCTCTAGTTACCCAGTGAGGAGAGCCACTCCAATGGCTGGCGCCTGAGCTGGGTGACTTTTCCCTGGATGGAGCTGAGTTTAGCAGGTCACTTCGCTGTTAAGTTCTTGTGACCTGCTAAATGACTCTCTTTATTCCAAGGCCTGAGCTGGAGCTAGCAGCTCCTCCAAGCTTTGTCGGTATCCAAGATGGAGATAACTGGTGCTGGGGAGGGAGGAGTGGCCTTCCCTCCTCTGCTCCCTGAGAAGGAGTGAGGACGTCGGGCTTCTACTCACACCGAGTCTTGGATCCTGGGTCGTCTCTGGTCTGCAAACTGCAGGATGAGGATGTCTGCTCCTTGTCGGTTCTTGCTGGTGCTGAGTAGAATCCGCTCGTCCTCTGCGTCAGGCTCCTTCGTCCCGGATGACCCCGCGGCGGTGGTCGCCGCCGCGACCCTGCCGCCACAGCGGCAGCTGCTGGCAATCACTCAGATGTGTCTCCTTGGCTTCCCCTCTCTTGACTAACTCTCTGTCCTGTGATGGCACACTTGGTGTGATTCTCTGGCTTAGGACTGTTCACTGGAACTCTAAAACTGCTTTCTATGCGAGAGCTTGTTCAGATTCCAGCTTCTTCTCCGCCATCTTCCCGGAACTCCTCGGGTAACATTGTTAATCCACGTGAGCCAGGAAAAGTCCATGACACTCTGATCTCCATTTAATCACCAAAAAAGTGAAAAGTCTAGCTGTGGCTTAAGTAATAGAGTAATATTATTGAGGAAAAATATAGAAATAGCACCTAGACTCTTTTTAAGGCTCAGGACCAGCACTTGTACAAAATCTCCAGATAGCACTTGTGATATTACAATGAGCTCTTGTGCTATTACAAGTCACCATTATGTCTAATGGATTATCTCTACAGGACAGTTGCAGTAAAAAAAATCTTGTATTTCTTCATAAGATATGTTCATTCTGGACCAGCTTTATGCCCCATTTTTCTCTCTGGAATGATGTCTTGATTTTGAAATAGAGGAAAAATTCAGTGAAGAATATGGTCTCTGTATCCCTCCCTTATCAATTGTTAACATGATCACTTTTTTTATTTTTTGGCAGTCTTGGGGAATGAACTCAGGTCCTGGCCACTGTCACTGAGCTGCTTCTTTGCACAAGACTAGCACCCTATGCACAGCGTCACTTCTGGCTCTTTCTATTTATGTGGTACTGAGTAATTGAACCCATGGCTTCATGCATGCTGGGCAAGCACTGTACCACTGAGCCACATTCCCAGCCACATGTTCTCTTTCTAAAATATGTCTTTTTATTTGTGTATTTATTTTTTATTTTGAGAATACCGTACAGAGGAGTTACAATTAAATGGACAAGGTAACGAGTGCATTTCTCATCAAGCACTGTTGCCCCCTCATTGTTTCTAACATGTTTACCTCTGTTCCATCTTTGAAGCCACTGCCACTGCTCTTGAATATATCCTCAGTTTTACTCCTACTTTTCATATCCTATAAATGCCGAATTATTTTCCACTCAATCCACGGAATTAGCTTTCATTTTCTTAAATTTCAGACCTCATTGGCTAAAATCAAACAATAACTCAACATTATCAGTGTCTGAAATTGAAGACACTTAGAATAATAAACAGTTTTTTCAATTTTTTTTTCAGTTATACGCTTGAATTTTAGACCTCGTGCACTGTCCTTCAGCTCTTCAGCTCAAGGCAAGTCCTCTAACACTTGAGCCACAGTGCCACTTCCAGTTTTCTGAGTTTATTGGGGATAATAGTCTCTCAGCCTTTCCTGCAGGGTTGGCTTTGAACTGACAGCCTCAGATCTCATCCTACTGAGTAGCTAGGATTACAGGAATGAGCCACCAGTTCCCATCTAATAAATAGCTTTTCATGTGTATCAGGTGATACACAACAACTCAGACCCTTGGGAAGTCTTTTATCTTCCAGTCTGGGCAGGATCTAAACCTACAATATACTCTGGTAGATGACAAAATTAAAGAGATTCTACAAATGTAATTAGTTCCCACAAGAGTTGGATATGAGTTATTTCCAAGGTGTGAGTGCAAATTAAGGGTTTTCTAGAGGTCAGAGATGTCAACAGAATGAATCAAGCAGTAAGGAGAATATGTTTGTCCAGAAAGTATAGGGGTGCCTAAGAGCTGACAACAGTGTTTGTATGATAGGTGACCAGAAAGCAGAAACCACAGTCTCACAACCACAGGACCTAAACCCAACCAGGCATCCTTTAATCTTGAAGAGATCCCCACATTCCATGATAGACTATAGCTTTTTGGCCCCCTGCTAGAAACTGAGAAGCTGCTATAGACAAACCACACCCATACTACCAGCCCAAACTGCTAACCTAAAATAGTTGGTATTTGATGGACGCACAAATAAATATGTGGTAATTTGCCACAGAACATGACAAAATAAATGCATTTCTCAGAGTGCTGGTGCCTCATACCTGTACCCCCAGCTACATAGGAGACTGAGATCTGAGGATCCAGATTCAAAGGGATCTCAAGCAGCAATATCTGTGATATTCATATTGCCAATAAATAACAAAAACCTGGAAATGGTGGTATGGCTTAAGAAGTAGGGAAACAGCCTTAAGGGAAAAGATAAGTAAAGCACAAGACCCTAAATAGAAACTCAAATACAAGCACTTACACATACACACAAAAAAAAAACACAAAAAAGAATAGAAAAATGAAAACATTTGTTGAAGACCACCTGGTATTTTCTGCGCTCTGTGTAAAACTCTAACATCTCTCAATTTTTTTCCTTGTGTGAAGTAATTTATTATATTTTATAACTCCAACATCAAGATATCTAACTACACAACTACACAAATGTGTTGGCCACACATTTTTCTATATATGATATTGTAATTGTTACTGCAAACAAAGTACCTTTTCTACTAATTTAATCTACTTAATTGCAGAAACTGGATTTGTATCTTAGTTGAAATTAAACTTAAACCTTTTAACTCATCAAAAGGGAAAAGTTATGCTGTATCTTCAGGTACATTCGTATCTGTCACGTTTCCTACAAATGAAATTAATAGATTGCATCACTTAAAATTCTTATATCCCAAATCAATACAAGACTCTGATTAAAACTAAAAAAATTAAAGTGTTTTCTATTCCTGTTTCATTTGGACAAATTACTTAAAGATATCTTTGGACTTCCATAGAGATATTATATCCAAAATTCATCTATACCATAGAAAAAAGTTCACAAAAGGTTATCTATAACTCACATAGATGTTGCTCAATTCACTAGAGCAAAAGAACTATAAATTCTAACCTACATATATAAACATCCCATAATAATTTCTAGAAAATTCCATTTTTCTTTGAAAATTGCTGGCTGCGAACAAACTCACTAATGGTGAGAAGAGAAAAAGAAGGTGTGCAATGGCTGACATTTTACAAAAGCCTTATTTACATGTGGGTACACAGAAAGACATGCAATGTTCAGGTTTACCTGGAAAGAAAAGGAACTCATCATAATAAGAGAGAAAAACCCTTGGCAGGAACTACACATAACTGCACTTTAGCTTCTTTGCTCATGCCTGGTGCTCTACCACTTGAACCACACTCCACTTTGGGCTTTTTAATCATGAATTGAACACAAGAGCATCATGATCTTTCCTTGCTTTGAACCTTGATCCACAGATCTCAACCTCCTGAATAGCCAAAATTACAGGAATGAGCCTTCAATGCTGGCATTAGTGACAGACCAACACACTGATTTCAAGCTCCAACACCAGCACAAAATCCAAAACCACAATCAAACTTGATAGCCAATAAATATATTAATGTTATATTAAACCAATATAATGAAAGGTGGGGAAATGTGAAGGACATCAGAAAATGATTAACATTATTAGCTTTTCTGATTTTTAAAAACTTAAAATTACTTTCTTAAAATGTAAAATAAGTACAGAAGACCCCTGGTACCAAGGTGTATGTTTCAAATTAGATAGCTGATGAAAACAAACTGAGAATGCTGAGGAAAACAAAGAATTTTAGAATTCAGTGATTACTACACAGAAAATATACCTGAGAATCTGTGCTTTGAAAAAGTTTCAATTAGGCTAAGTTAATGACACAAAAACATTGTTCTTCTCATTAATGCTCCTCATAAAACAGGTCTACTTTATTCTCTTTATCTAGGAATGGTCTGAATGTTTGATTCACTTTTCCCAAAATGAGACTAAAGACATTCAGTCTTACAAAACTCCAAATTTTGTATCTTAGTACTGAAATTAAGTATATCAAGTATCTTCTTTGTGTTGGGATTATCATAATAACTTTTAACTTGTTCTTTTATCTTTGAGGCTGGGGGGGGGTGTATTTTGACAAAAGAGGACAAGGAAACTCTGGAGGCTGAGATCTGAGGAACATGGTTGAAAACCAGCTCAGACAGGAAAGAGAGAGACTCTTGTCTCCAACTGAAAAACAAAAAGCTGAAAGATGTGGCTCAAGTGGGAAGGTGCTAACCTTGAGCAAGCAAAAACAAAAGGGGGTGGGGAGAGAGGAGAGCACCCAGGGCCAAACTTCAACCTCAAAGACCGTCACACATATACACACATAACTCTGACAACAATTCAAATTAACATCATCTGAACTGCCTAATGGGAAGTGTGCATGAGAATTTAAAAATATTTCCATTTTTAAAAAATACATTTTTAAAAAAGATATACATTAGCATTTTCAATTATGGTTAAAATTTTACATGGTTGCCAAGTTTCGGTGGCTCACACCTGTAATCCTAGCTACTCATGAGGCTGAGATATGAAATTGTGGTGCAAATACAGCCCATGCTGAAAAGTCCTTGGGACTCTTATCACCTGAAAGTTGGAAGTGGAGCTCTGGCTCAAGCGGTAGAACACCAGCCTTGGGCTGAATCACTGAGAGACAGCGCCTAGGCACAGAGTTCAATCCTCATGACCAAAATTCAATTTTTTTTTATATGGTCAAAACACAGGTAAAAATTCTGGGAATATATTGGCTGGCATACTTCATTCTGCCTTAAGCAAAAGAACTTTGTCTTTGGATTTATTATAAGATGATTATTGCCATAGCATCACTTTAGCTCAAGTTATAGTGTTTGACATAACAGAGGAGGCTTTGTGGTCAACATATGAAAATTTATCTTAAATCATCAATACAACTGAATTGATCTCTTTTGTGGTGAAGTTCTTCACATCATTCAATGTTAAGTTGTCTAGGATGATACATACATTCACTCACAACCTTTCAACAAATCTAAGCAGTCAGACTGAGCATGGTAGATAATGCTAGTATGGAATGTAGTATGCAAGGTGGAAAAGGAGAAAACTGGGGGTAGCTTCAGACCACAGCAACTCACTTGTGTTGAACTTATTTGCCCCATGAGTTGATGTTGAAGGCATCACCACTAAGTTTCCAAGGTTATACTGTAGGGCAAGCCCTTCCCCTCAACAACTATATAGTGAGGGAAAGTCTGTCTTATCAGTTTCTACCAACATATCTGTTTCTAGACTATGACTGTATCTAACTAGATTCCTCAAAACCTAAAAATTTGAAACAGTCCAATACACTGGAATAAACTATTTTTTCTATCCTACACTCAGATGTAGGGAGAATTTAAAAAGATGTTCAGGGGCTGGTTTATAGTTCATTGAGAGTTTTTGACTAGCTAATGAAACATCCTGGGTTCAATACTCATTAATACAAAAGGAGATACAAAATCAGCTTAAAGTCCAGAAAGTGGAAAGTAACTGAAGTAAAACTCCTGAAACACGGACCAACTCTCCTGGTATGTGTTAAGAAAAGAAGAAGAAGAAAAGCCACCCCTGGCACCTGCCATAGCTACCAAGTGTGTTATACCTGGACCCATCAAATCTCAGGTAATCAAAACTGAAGAAACAAAACCATAAAGACTATGGTTTACTGCAGGGTATTGAAGGATGAGGGAGGGAAAATGGGGAGAAGGAACCCTGGTAATGGCAGCAGCCATATAAGTAAAACAGTGAATGACATTATCTTGAGTAGTACTTGGAGAGATGCACATGGGACACAGGAGAAATTACATTGACACCCTACTGCACTACAAGTTAAAATGAACCTTTGCAAGCTAATACCTCAGTTTATGGACATATATATTCAGTCAGAATGTGTATACAGATATATGCACATAGTCCATATGTGCACAGATCACATCCAAAAATAGGAAGAAAGTAATACCACAGAGGATAAACAGTTCAAACTGAACAGTGTGTTGGTCCCAGCTAATACGTCAAAACGTGGATTCTTTACCTCCCTTCCTTGCATTCTTTGGATATGGTTATGATGTATATGGCTTGGAAGTTAACTAAAGATAACTACTGCTTGGCAGAGGAGCCTTATTTTTTTATTATGGCAGCTTGCCATAATTGATCTCCCCTTCCTGGATGAATGATCAAATGATTAAATAATAATGATAGCATCCTTAAACATAAAGCCTGGCTGCTTTGACTGACATCTTCCTCCATGTAGCTCTCACCATTCAAGCATAAGATATTTGGTAAGACATTGTTAGGTTGAGTCTTAGTTGCCTTCATTTAGTCATCTTTATATATATCCAATGGTTGTTTGATTTGTCTTTTGTTTTGTTGTTTGAGTTTTTGTTCACCCTTCCTGCTCCATGCCTCCATTTTCAAATGATTTATAACTGAAGTTAAGTAAAACATTAAGTCCTTAGAATTGTCCAAAGGTGGAAGGAAATATTAATGTGAATGCACATACAAAATAACCTTAATCCTCCTTTTGTTTCCTACAGGGAGAAGGCTGGTGGGGATCTATTTACCTTGCAAGGTGGCATCTGGCCATGGTACCTGCACCTGGACTGACAGGGACCAGGAAAATGGAGAACTAGGAGGTGAAGAATAATAGGCCCTTGGGCAGGGAATTTTTGTAGGCCCTAGAAGCTGTGTTCCAGTCCCAGTTTTGGAACAAAAAACTGTTAAAGAAAAGAAAGGAAAAAAACAGAAAGGAAAAGGAAAAAGAAGGACCTATTGCTTGAGTGCATTTTATACATTAACTATAACTATGCCTCATGGGTATGGGTGATATGAATCTGTTACCCCAGATGTGTCCCATTCTATCAATTGGTCTTCGCTATAAACCTCTTCCCAGGGCACCAGAGAGTTTTGCCCCTGCCAGGTGAATAGTTAGATGGAGTTTCTTTCCTTTAGTCTAGATTGTGGGGCATGGGGACTCTAACAAGCTAGGCTTACCCCCGACAGAGCACAGATGAGCATAGCACACAGCACATGGAGAGAGCCATACTGGAGAGCACTGTTTCCAGTTAAGTGGACCCAACCCCTCTTCTTGCTCCCCTATCCACTCCTCCACTCTGCTAGGTTCCTTGTCCATTACCTCACTTTCCCATCATACCACCACTGCCCCCATCAACTGGCCCATCGCCACCCCGTGTTTCCCCAGCCTACCACCGTGGTAAGCTGTGCCTACTATAGGCTATGTGCCTTACTACCCTGTTCTGAATCAGTCCCCTTCTTGAGGTCAGACACCCCCTCAAGAACCTACTCATTCTCCTGACCCTCCCCTCTCACAGCCACAACGTTTAGCTCCACCCCCACCTTTATGGCCCCACCCCTTCTAGCCCTAACCCTTATGGCCCCAGTGCTGTCCTGGTACTGCCTGCCCAAACCTCCGGTGGGAACACAGGAGTGGGAAGGGGAATGTGCATATGCCCATCACTTACTACATAATGCCTGGTGCCAGAATGTTCCAAACATGAGCTATGGCTGCTGCAGAGAAGGAAAGCTCAGGTCAGAGTCTTCCTCTCCTCCCTACGTGGCTAAGCCTGGACAGCCACAGGGCTCTCTGGTTTCCCTGAGTTCACTGGTGGTTGTGGGGCTGGAGATGCAGTCCTCGCCTCCATCTCCTCAACCAGTGCTGTGCCTTCCTGAGGGATCTTTGGCTTCACTGTGTGGACCTCCAACTTTCTACGCAGTGTGGGCCCAGCTGCCAGCACTATACCATGATGAAACCGATTTTAAGAGGCCCCCTCCCTAAACCCCTCTATTTTCCATTTTCTTCTCTGTTCTCCTATGGGAGCCTCCCATCTCAGCGCGGTTTCAACTGAAATGTGCCATCCCCTCTTCCTGGGGCCCAAAATCCCTTCCCAGGCTCCTCCATCCACCACCACCCGGCTCCCCCACCCCCTGCCCCTCAACACATGGGCCAACCCTGTCCTGTTCCCTGATCCTCCAGTGCCCCACAAACCTTTGTTGGGTTAGGGATGTTGGGACTCAGCTGCCAAAGACAATCCTAGAAGACCCAGTTTCAAGGATACGGGGCCCCACTCCCCCCAATATCCTCCTCTCCACCCCTGATGTTCTGAACCTAACTCTCAACTCGGCCCCTCCTCTCTCAGTGTAGGAAGATTCATTGGTGAGGGGAAGAACCTCCTCTATCGAAGGAAGATAGGGGCTTAGAGTTCACCCCCATCCCCTCTTGGTCATTCCTTCAGTAGTCACCGGTTGTTATGAAGCAACTTCCAGAGGCATTGCAGCTGTATGACATAAGTGGGTGCCCTTCCACTCTACCATTGAGGGAACAAATTGCTGGTGAGGGATTGAGTGCATGTATACATATGTTTACTGGAATGCATGCAGGTTGTGCCAGAGTGGCCTGACAGGTGCTACATTGGACCCAGGAGAAGGAAGGCCAGGTCTTGCAGACTGTCCCAAGGTGGAGCCAAGTTACCTGTTCTCCACTTTGTGGACTGCCATCTTGTTGGTTCCTCCCAGTAGTCCCATGTACTGTTATCCCAATTACCCCATTTTTGCAGCAAGTGCGCCTTCTTCCTCATTTCTGAGAAACAATTCCTGGGTGAGGTTTTGTCGGTATGTGATTGTAACTGTGCATTCCCAAGTTTGAGGTACACACATTTGCCTCTTCCTGTTAAATTGTGGTTCCAAGGGAAGGAAGACCATACAGAGTATTTCAGGAGTCCCTTCCAGGCTATAGACTTCATTGCCCTGGGTTATGTGCTTAGAGCCTGCAATGATTCTGTCCTTCCAAACCAGTGCTTAACCTGCTACAGAGCATGATGAACAGCTTTTCCTTACTTTTTTAAATACTGTATAGAGGGGTTACAATTACATGAGAAAGGTAATGAATACATTTCTTAAAAAGCATTGTTGCCCCCCCCTTTTTTCCCCCTACCATCCCTTTCCTCTCATTTCCACAACTACAAATCCCCAGCCCCTGCCTAAATTGTAAAGATTATTTTTCAACATAGTGTTTTGTACAACTCATTGTTACAATGGGTCAAACTGTATCCCTATTTAAACATTGTGTTTTTACCCTTCCCCTCTCCAAATTATACCCACATCAAATAGAGTGAAAGGGGATATACCATGGAGGAGGGACATACAAAGCAACCAAAAAATCACATGGTACCTTACAGATACATTAGAAACAATAGCATTAAGAGAAGAAAAACAACTTGTCTCCCTATCTTGGGGTTCATTTCACTTACCTTCTTATCAGGTCATATGAATATAGCTTTTGATGTTTTCTACTTGTCCTACACATATACTAGTTATTGTAAATAAGGGAAACCATGGGAGCTATGTTTCTTTGGGCCTGGCTTACTTCACTTAATATAATTTTTTTCCCAAATGATTCCCTTTCCTAACAAATTGGGCTATGAGGGGCTGGGAAGGTGGCTCAGTGGTAGAGTGCTTGCCTTGCATTCATGAGGCCCTGGGTTCGATTCCTCAGCAACACATAAGCAGAAAAAAAGCAGGAAGTGGCATTATGGCTCAAGTGGTAGAGCGCTAGCCTTGAGCTAAAAGCTGAGGTACAGCCCCCAGGCCCAGAGTTCAGGCCCATGACTGGACCAAACAACAAAAACAAAAGCAACAACAACAACAACAACAACAACAACAACAAACAATTTGGGCTATGTCATTCTTCCTGATGGAGGCATAGGATTCCATTGTATACATATACCTCATTTTCTTGATCCATTCTTCTACTGAAGGGCACCTGGGCTGCTTCCATATCTTACCTATGGTAAAAAATGCTGTGATAGGGCTGGGAAGGGGCTCTGTGGTAGAGCACTTGCCTTACATGCATGAGGCCCTGGGTTTGATTCCTCAGTACCACATAAGCAAAAAGAAAAAAGCCGGAAGTGGCGCTGTGGCTCAAGTGGTAGAGTGCTAGCCTTGAGTTGAATAGCCGAGGGGCAGTGCTCAGGCCCAGAGTTCAGGCCCCACGACTGGCAATCCCCCAAAAAATGTTCTGATAAATATCGTTGTGCTGCTAACCTTAGTATGGCCTTATATGTGATCGTTTGGGTAAATGCCCAAAAGTGGGATTGCTGGGTCTTAGGGGAGCACTATGTGGAGTCTTTTAAGGAGCCTCCGTGTTACTTTCTAAAGTGGTTGAACAAGTTTACAATCCCACCAACAATGCAGTTGGGTTCCCACCTGGGAACATCCACTCCAGAATCTGTTATTAGTGTTCTTTTTTATATTAATAAGTTCCTTAGATTGTGAAAATACAGTACAGAGGGGTAACAATGACATGAGCAAGGTAATGAGTACATTTCTTATCAAGCATTGTTGTCTCCTCCTTTGTTTCCCCTTACCATTCCTTTCTTACCATCTCTCCTCCGGGTCCTCCAAAGTTGTAAAGTTCGTTTTTAGAGATACCATCTTGTACACCACATTGTAGGAATGGATCCACCTATATCCCTACTTAAACAGTTTTTTTAACCTTCCCATCCACAAATTTTACCAACATCAACTACAGGGAAAACAGAGTTTATACCATGGGGGAGGGAAATACAAAAAAAAAGAAATGATCTTATAAATATGTTAGAAACAATAGCAAGAAAAACCATTTGAGTCCTTATCTTGGGGTTCATTTAGCCTAACGTCAACTTGTCAGACGGCTTCTGCTTGTCTCAGACATACATTACTTGTTGCAAATAAGGGAAATCATGGGACCTATGTTTCTTTGGACCTGGCTTCCTTCACTTAATATAATTTTTTCCAAGTCTTTCAATTTCCTAAAAAATGAGGCAATTGTTGGAGGGAGAGTAAACTTGTTCAACCAGTTTGGAAAGTAGTATTGAGGTTCCTCAGAAGACTCCACATAGAGCTTCCCTATGACCCAGCAATCCCACATTGGGCATTTACCTGAATGATCACAAACAAGACCATACTAAAGCTACCAGACCAAGTATGTTTATTGCAACATTATTTACCATAGCTAAGATATGGAACCAGCCAAGATGCCCCTCAGTAGATGAATGGATCAAGAAAATGTGAATGGAATTCTATGCCTCCATCAGAGATCTTCATTATAGCAATTCTAACTGGGGTGAGGTGTGTTATTTCCTCTTTAGAGAAGCTTCTCTTTAAGTCTTTAGGCCACTTATTTATCGGGCAATTGTTTCTTTTAGTATTTGTTGTTGGGCGATTTAATTATTTGAGCGCCAAGTATATTTTAGATATGAGATCCTTACCAGTTGTGTGGATAGTTAAGATCTTCTCCCAGTACATGGGCTTCCTATTGATCTTGTTAGCTATGTGTTCTGCCATTTAGAATCTGTACAGCTTCATGCAATCCCGTTTGTGCAACCTTTCTTTGATTTGTTGTGTTTCAGGATCTCTATTAAGAAAAATTTGACCTATGCCAAGAAGACCTAGGGTTTCTCCTATTCTGTATTTTAATTTTTTTAGTTTGTCTGCTCTGACTCCTAGGTCTTTGATACATTTGGAGGTGATTCGCTTGCAGAGTGATATATTCAGATATAACTTTAGTTTTGTACAGGTGATTAACCAATTTTGCCATTTAGTGAGGATGCTGTCTTTCTTGCATTCTATTTTTTAGCTCTCTCATCGAAGATTAGGTGGCTAAAATTCTGTGTGTTCATTTCTGAATTTTCAATTCTATTCCATTGTTCCTGAGGTCTCTTCTTGTGCCACTACCACACTGTTATGATTACTATGGCTTTGTAGTAGAATTGGTAATTTGCTATTGATATTCTTCCAGCACTGTTTTATTCTGTTAAGGATTGTTTTTCTATGCGCAGTATTTTATTGTTCCATAAGAATTTTTGGATTACCTTTTCTATTCCCTTGAAGAATAAGGTTGGAATATTGACAGGTATCACATTGAATTTGTAGATACCCTTGGGAAGAATGGCTATTTTCACGATATTAATCCTTCTGATCCAGGAGCAAGGGAGGATTTCCACTTTCTAAGTTCTGTTTTGGTTTCCTTTTTCAGGTTTATATAATTTTCATCTTAGTGGTCCTTCACTTTTTAAGTTAACTCCTAGGTATTTTATTTTTTGTGGGCTTATTACAAAGGAGTTGCTTTCTTAATTTCTGCTGTGCTCTACTCATTGTTGGCATACAGAAAAACCATTGATTTTTGAGGGTTAATTTTATACCCTGCTTCTTTGCCAAATTTTCGAAGCAGCTCGAGTAATTTGGGAGTAGAATCCATGGGATTTTTTAAATACAAGATTATATCATCTGCAAAGAGAGAGAGTTTTACTTTGTCTTTCACTATTTGGATACCTTTTATGTTTGCTTCTTGTCTTATTGCTGTAGCTAGGCATTCTAATAATGAATTGAAGAGAAGTGGAGAGTGGACATCCTTGTCTTGTTCCTGAGTTAAGAGGAAATAGCTTTAGTTTTTCGCCATTATGTATAATGCTTTCTCTCAGTTTGTCATATACAGCCTTTATTGTATTGAGGAATGTTCCACGGATTCCTAATTTTTCCAAAGCCTTCATCATAAAGAGGTGTTGAATCTTGTCAAATGCTTTTTCTGCATCTATTGAGATAACCATGTGATTCTTATCCTTGCCCTTATTGATGTGATGAATTACATTTATTGATTTGTGTATGTTGAACCACCTTTACATCCTTGAAATGAATAATCCTGTTTGATCGTGGTGTATGATATTTTTGATGAATTTTTGAAGTTGATTGGCCAAGATTATATTGAGTAGTTTTGCATCGATGTTCATCAAATAGTAGGTCTATAGTTCTCTTTCTTTGATGAGTCCCTGCCTGGTTTTAGGATGAGGGTCATAATGGCTTTTTTTATTATAAAGGTACTGTACAGAGGGGTTACAATTACATGAGTAAGGTAATGAGTACATATCCTATCGAACATTGTTACCCCCTCCTTTGTTTTTACCCTATTATCCCTTTCCCCCTTACCTCACCAACTCCTCCCTTCCCCCACACTCAAAGATATAAAGTTCATTTTCTTGTACATCTCATTGGTATAATGGTTAAACTTGTAACCTTATTTCAATATTTTGGTACTTTTCTTCCCCTTCCTAAATTTAAAAAAAAAATGTATATATAAGATGTAGGGGGTTGTACTAATCTTTCTTCACCTTGGGAACTCCCTGATTCCTCGTCCTAGTTGGCCCAGGTGCATATATCATCTGTCTTTGTTTTTTTTTTTTTCAAGGTAAGTGGTTCCTCTTCCTTCCTCAAATGTAGGAACACAATTTTAGCACAGGGATTGTGGGGTGTGTCTTTGGCGTTAAGAGAACATCGTTTTCTTTCTCTTGCTGTCACTTACTGAACAAAAGATTTTATGTTGTAATATACACAAATTTGTTGATATTTTCATATATATATATATATATATATATATATTTCCTTTGTGAAATAAATTTTCATTCTTAAAACACTCACTTAGTATTCCTTAAACGTCCATGGGATGCTTTCTACCTTTGTGTCCTTATTTGTTTTTAGGAATTGTTTGCAAAGGCTTTAAGTCGTGGTATACTTGGTATTTATTCATATAGATAGCTAGCTATCCTAGTGGCTGTTTATTGCATAATCTAGTGTCTGATATCAAGTTCCCTCTAACTTTTGGTCCTTATTTCTCTACTATTTTCTTATTGCGTTTCTTCAGCGTTAATATCAGACTGTCTTGATTACTATGCTTCAGTGTGACAAATCTTCATTTCAGGTGGGATGTGTCCCCACTTGTTCTTCCTCATTCTTTGCGTCTTTGATCTTTCACAATCCCTCCCCTCCTCTAGTGTTGGAGACCAAACCCAGGTCTTCTGCATGGATGCCAAGTTCTCTACAAGTGAGCTACATGCTCACCCAGCTCTTAATTATTTGAAACAGCAGTCACTGGGTCCATGTGGGGATTTTTTAAGTTTCCCTCTAGAATTAGGGTCTCTTTACTTACGATCCCTGACTTTGGTCACAGAATAAGAATTTCCAGAGAAATCACCATGGCAAGAAAAGTTGGCATAGTTTTATTGAGTAAGCAAGCAAACAATCAGCAGCGGACAGACAGAGGCACACTCCGTATGTGGGTGCTGTCACAGAGAGAAGCATAGAGCTGTTTGACATCAGGGGAGTTTTTCTGAAAAAGCAAGGTCTGTCATAAAGTCATGCAGATGCTTGTTTATCTTTGCTTTTTGTCATTCCTAGTGTTACACCTTTTGAGTTCTTGATTATTTATTTGGTGACTCACTCTTTAGTATATTTCTTCTAGGAAAAAAACACATTTTGCCATACAACAGATATTTGTCCTTAAGATGAGGAGTGCATCCTCTTGATTCTCAGGCTGTATTTAGAAGCAAAGAAGTTGTGCTTGCATGTTTCTAAATGTCTTGTTTCTTTTTGAGTTCCTGTCTACCATTCCTCAAGGCTTATTTTTCCTAACTGATGATGCCTCCAATCTATACAAATTGCTGTGAAGACTTATCATAGTATTGCATTGAATGTATAGATGGTTTTGATGGAAATTAATACCTACTTGATGCTGTGTATTACTGTTCACAATTGAGCCATGGTTCTCCTTTTAGCTCTATTTCAATTATTTTTGCAAGTTTTAATTTTCTTTACAACGTATGATGTGTTTTGTTAGATAGGTCTTTGTGTGCTTTTATTGGGTTGTTTTGGTATGAACAACACTGGGGATTGAACTCATACCTCGTTTATGGGAAGAAAGCACTCTACCACCGAAGTCACAATCAGCTATGGAAGTTTGTTGTTTGTTTTTTTTTGTTTTTCTTGGTCATGGGGCTTGAACTCTGGGCCTGGGTACTATTCCTCAGCTCTTCATCTCAAGGCTAGACCCCTACCACTTTAGCTACAGTGCCACTTCCAGTTTTCTGTGTGGTTATTTGGAGATAAGAGTCTCATGGGCTTTTCCTTCCCAGGCTGGAGTTGAACCACAGTCCTCAGATCTCAGCTTCTGAGTAGCTAGGATTGCATGTGTGAGCCACTGACACCCAGATATGGTAGTTTTTTTTAATAATTGAAATTATTTATTTTTTGTCCTAATTTAATTTAATATTTTATCTCTTTTTTCATCACATAGAATTGAGTATAGGATAATTTATATGTATGTATGTGCATGCTTCTGTGTACATATGTGCCAATACTGAGGCTTGAATTTCCTTAAATTTTTCCAAGCAAGGTTGGCACTACACCACTTAAACCACACCTTCAGGGATTTTTTGCTGCTTAATTGAAGGTAAGAATAACTGATTGGCTACTTTGAAGGATTAGTTGTGCGATGAGAGTTCAGAGCCAGACTGTGCAGTCTCCTTCCCTCTTCCCTCTAATAAACTACTCAGGAAAAGCTGCAAGTGTCATTGTGGCTCAAGAGGTAGAGCATTAGATTTAATGAAAAGCAACTCATATGCAGTGCCTAGGCCTGAATTTCAACCCTGGGGCCAGCGGGTTAAAAAAATAACAAACTCTGAATTGTCTGACCAGTCTAGCTTTAAACCATCATCCTATAGATCTTAGCCTCTGAAGTAGCTGGGATTACAGGTATGAGCCTTTAGTAATAGTAATAGTTTTCTAATATTATTATTGACAGATGCTTTAAAAAACACATGGCTAACAGTGTCTCATGTTTATAATCCTTGATATTATGGAGGGTGAGACATAAGATCCTCGGTTTGAAGTTGGGACCAATTACAGAATGTTTGAGTCTTATCTCCAACTAACAACCAAAAGGTTGTATGTAGAACTGTGGCCCAAATTTTAGAGTCATAGCCTTGATCAGAAAAATCTCAGAGACAGTGCTCAGGTAATGAGTGCAAGTCCCAGGACCAGCACAAAAAATTAAAATAAATAGAACACAAAATAATCCCAGGTATGGCTAGTGACAGTTTGCATACAATTATTACACTCTTTCATTTAGAAAGTTAGCCAAGAATTAATGCCAGTTGAAGAGAAATTGTATGTGATTACGACTTCAGCAACAATGCATTTTTTTTACTTTTTAAAAGTGTCCCCTATTTATCACCTTTCAAATATATATATATATATATATATATATATATCATATATATATATATATATATATCATTATTAAATTAATTTCAGCTAAATATTAACTTCACTATCCTCTAAATTTAAGTGTTGAACTAAATTTTATATCAGAGTGAATTGTATAAACAGTAGGGAAATAACTGAGGCAATGAAAAGGGGAGCAAATTGGTTTGAGACTGGCTACCAAGGTAGGTCTTCAAGAGGCCAGGGCTGTTTCTCATTCTTAAGGTCCATTTCCCTGACTGGTCCTCCTCCCCTTGAGTCTAATCAAAGGATTAGCTTATAGGTATGGGAACAGCAGCAGCTTGAGTTGAAGGCTTTCTTTAAAGTCTCTTTCTTTTGTTTAAATGCAGGAACAAGAGAAGTCACTGGCTGACTGGTCTCTGACCTGGAAAGTAATTCGAAATATGAAGACCAACCTGTGTGGTCTGTGTGGAGGAGGATGTGGTGGTGACAAAGAATAGATAGAACTTTTGTGCAGAACTTGCACATTGTTACTCCTGTGTGTAAGTCAGCAATCTTCCCATAGGAAATTGCAATGTCCCAAAATGTTAGAAAGGGGCTTTAATTTTGTTAGAATTCCTTTTCAGTGGGATCTCTGCTCCTCCACTGTTCCTTTAGATTCTGTAGTTTTAGAAGGCAGCAGCATGCTTAACAGAAACAATCCCTTCTTTCCATAGCACTGGATGCTGCAAGTATGTACACATTTAAGGAAAGTTTGAAAATAATCTTCATCAGGTAGGAGAACAATGAGAGGGATGGGGTGATAATGGGGCTAAGCTAATATTGATTAGATTGTGACAAGTGTTGCCTGTCTGTTGAGAGGCCTCTGGCCTTTCCTGAGCAACAACTCATTTGGGCCTAACAGCAGGGGTCTTACTGGGCTCCCCTACATACACATGTAATCAGCTTCTTTTTAGAAGCTGTTGGGATTTTTAAACTTTTAGAAGCTATCAGATTAACTGATTGAACTCAAGAGGGTACGGGTACTTAACTGTTCACTGCTACTCAGGTTAGAGTCCTGGGTAATGTATTGGACAGTTTATATAAGTGATGAGATCAAAGCAAATTGAAGGCTTCTAGTACTCTTAAAGATCTTTAAGAACATAAAATCCAGTGGAAAGTGGCACTATGGCTCAAAGTGGTAGATTACTGGCCTTGATCAAAATACTCTCACGGACAGTACCCAGGCTCTGAGTTCAAGCCCCACGACTGTCACACACACACAAAAATTGAACAAAGTATTTTCTTGTCTCATTTTAAATGTCAATTTAAGTTTTTTATTTAAAGTTTATACAAAAAGAAAGTATTTGGTGTTCTAGGAAATTTCTCCAAAAGTTAATGTAGAGCAGAATGTAGAGCCATTGTGAGATTAATTAGGAATTCAGAGCTGTGAACGACTATAGTTTTATAAGCTGAAGTCAATACATGTCAGAGAGATGGAAACAAAACTTGGCTTTCTAGCAATAGACTTTCAAGCCTTTTCAACACATTTGGCTGGGTAGATGGTGCTACATTTGGTAATTTTGCTCCACTCTGAAAGTCTTGTGTAAGAAGAAAATCCTATTTGCTTTCTTATTTATGAACTGCATGTGAAAACTTTAGCAAAGGACCTTGTGTGGCCCCTTTTTAACTAGAAGTATTTCAAGTTTTTTAAGACCTCAGAATCCTTCTGTACTCTAGCCAGGCTGCTTTGAACTATTTAATTTGAAATTTATTAGCATAATCATTTATCATTGTTGGGAGGATATTCCTATGCTTAGTAAATCTACTTGTTGGAGTTATTTGTAAGCAATGAAGCATTGGGTCTTTCAGAGTTAGCCTGTGAAGAGTAGAATGGATTGAGGTGACATTTCCATGATTTATAGGCAAAATCACCCTGTTCAATTAGAAGTGTGGGATCAAATGTGTGATGGGCCTTGGTTTAAGGTTTCTTTTATTTTACTATGTATGAATCCTCCATCATATATATGCCTTTAATCTTTCTGATATGTTGTATTATAAACGTTTGGTTTTAACATGATGTGAATTAGTTTTTAAATGAAACAAACAGGACATTTGGCCTTAATGATGGAAGAATTTGATTAATTTTAATAGACAAAAATATTGTCAGAATTAAATTATAAGTTTATTATCAATGGAAAATAAATATTGAAAGTACATAAAGCAGAAGAATTTAGGTGGTGCTAAATATATTCAGCCTTTCTTGTTTATAAGGTAAAAAATGATTTGCAATGGGTAACAGTCCTCTTGGTCACCTAGAGTTGTTACTTCAGCAAAGGTATGATAATGTCTGAGGATGCTGAACCCTAGGTTTCTAAAAGCAAGAAACACAGATGTAAGTCCTCAAAGATGCTGACCAAAATGAATGAAATTCACACTCCATTAATAGGAGGGAAGGACATCATTTTGTTTGCTATCTTCAAAAGCCAAATGCATTTTTCTCTGCAGGTGACTATCAGCAAAGCGGTGGATGATTGTAGACAGACTAGTTTCGTGGATCTTATTCAATCAAGAGAATAAGGAGCTGTGGTGATGGCTGGTGTAGATGGACAACAGTTCTACAGACAGCTGACATCATCCTTGAAGAAAGGCCTGAGAAGTTTCAGAAAGTGAGCCAGCAGTGTCCAGGCAGGTGTAGTTTGAACACCCTTCTTACTGCTGAGAATCTTATATTACAGACATGATTCCTATAAGGGTTGAAGAAAACAGTTGCTTTCTTTACATTGGCAGGTCTTACAGCAAGAGGGGCTGTGTGTCCTGAAGTATCTTGGTGTGTCAGACTAGTGAAACAGTCTAGTTATTACACAAGAACAGAGGTCATCTATGGTGAAATTGATGATTTCAGGTAGTCACTAGGCCTCAGATGTAATGTAGCTCCATAATATCTGTAACAAGAGAGGTGTTCATGTAGTTAAATGAAACTGAATTATATCCACTTGTGAATTCCCAAGTAAATTAGAATAGAAGATATCCATGAGAGAAGTCAGTGGGGCTGCTGCGTCAATAAAGTAAGAACAAACCATATTTTGAATTTGTTTATTGAACCTTTCTTGACTTTCCAACCTTTCCCTTTGAAATTTCATTAACTATCACGTATGATGAGAACTTCTCAATTACAAAACTCTTTAAGAGTCACTCCATATTTGTGGCTAAAGAAATAAATAGTTTTGGAGGCTGAGCACTAATTGCTCAATCCTGTAATCTTAGCTACTCAGAAGCCTGGGAACTGATGGTTGAAGTTCAAATCCAGTCCAGACAAAAATCTCCCCTTAGTCCTCAAAAACCATGTAAATGTAGCTTTAACTCAAGTTATAGAGCACTTGTCTTAACAGAAAAGCTAAAGGACAGTGCCCAGGCCTTGAGTTCAAGTTCTCATAGTGGAACAAATAAAAAGTAAAAAAAGAGAGATAGAGAAATACTGGAATTTCCTGTTTTCATAAATTACCAGGACCATATGGAGGTAATAATCCTGTTAAGTTAAAAGAAGGTCCAGTTGAAGCAAATGGATGAACAGTTGAAAAGTGGCAGCAGAAAGACAAGAACCTTCAGTATGGATAACACGCTTAGCAAAATCAAGGGCATTCATCTTCAAGAAAGTACACCTCTCTAATGACATATTCATCTTAGATTATTCTCCTCATATCTATGAACATCCTCTAAGATTGGCTACACATATCCACTAGAGTCAGCTGACCACAGCATACTGTTTGTGACATTTCCTGGATAAAGTTGCTTGTTCTCATTGTCATTAGCCTTCAGCAGTTTCAGTGAAGAGCATGTTCTCCCATTTTTGCGTGTAGTCGATAGCCTCCTCTTCTATTTCACAGCAAAGAAACTGTGGCTAGCAGGCTTGAGAACTGTTACATTCAGGGGTTCTTCAGCTTTGCATTTTCCTTTCCTTTCTTGGTAGGTGAGTTGGAATAAGAAAAAAAATTAAGCAGTGTGTTTTAGTTTTAACTTAAAGATATTTATTTGAAAATACTACAAGTTATAATTCTTTAAATTTATTATTAATTCGCATATAATAGGGCTAGTTTTAGTGTTGCATGCCTTTAAACCTAAATATTTAGAAAGCTGAAAGCTGAGGATCATTGTTTCAAGACAGACAAGGTAAAATCTATCATGAGACTGCTATCTTCAACTAAGAACCAAAAAGCTCAAGGTGGAGCTGTGGCTCAAATGGAAGAATGCTAACTTTGAGCAAAAAGGAAAAGCGAAAGAAACTAGGCCCTGAATTTAATTCCTAGTACTAGGACACAGGAATTGTATATGTGTATATATATATATATATATATATATATATATATATATATATATACATACATATATATGTATATATATATATACTATATGTATGCATATATATGCATATTTGTGTGTCAATATGTATATAAATTGTATATGCATATGTATATGTATATATATAATTATATGTTATTAGCAAGTGTCAACTATATGCAAGTGAACATTTAGTCTTGCTCTTAAAAACAGATTCATATGCAATTATGAACCCTTGTGATTTATAGGATCTAACATACATAGGAACATAAACCACCAGACTGGGAAATTAATAGAATGGTTTTTGTTGTAGAATAGACTGTATGCACAATATTAGGTAAATGATACTAAGTTATTCACTAAAACATTGAAAGCAAAAGCATAATAGTACAAAAATCACATTTAGACCTGGACTATGACATTCAGTGGACAGGTAGATCATGAAAATATGATAGCTATATGCATATAAGTATGCATATATATGTTCATATTCATATATAAGCTTATATACATACATATGTACATGCACACTGGAATTTTATTTATCCATTTGATAAAATGATAATGCATCATTTGCAAAGAAAGGAAAGAAATTGGGAGAAATCATGTTAAGTGAAGTAAGGAAAGAAAGTTAAACCCAAAGTGACAAATGAGATATGTTTTCTGTTATAAAGGAAGTTAGATATAATCTAGATCACTGCAATATGCACACATTGGGGTGGAATCCATGTATACACCTAGGTACGAACTGAAATATGATTGGTCCAGAAAAGAATTCAAAGAATGTAATTCCTTAGAATAGCTAACTCAAATTCTAACAAAGGAAACACTAGAAATCAAGTATTCACAGGTAGGGCTGGGATTAGGGTAGGGAGAAATAGATAAATGAAGCAATAAAGTGGGGAAAAAAAGCAATGATCTAGCTTAATGAATATCCTACAAAATGAAGAAACTTGAGGAAAAGATGGGAGTGCCTGTGTTGGGAAAATTATGAAAGAAGTGACATTGATTAATATCCATTATAGACATGTACTCATGTATTGAATGTCAACTCATGTGTACTAGTAGAAATCAAAATAAAATTTAGAAAAGCAATACTCGGTATGCTCATTCGAGTATTTCAGTGATGGCGGTTCTCTGAATAACTAACAAACAATCAAAAGTTCAAGAAAATAAGTAACAGAACGGGAAGTCATGTTTGGCTGCAGAAGAGGTTTCAGAAAAGAGGGGGCAGATTAATGAAAAGAGGAAGGGATGGGAAATACAATCATATTGATGATATATATGTAAAATTGGAACCAGGAAACATAGGATGGGTAGTGTTGGGAAAGATGGGGTAGATCAATGAAACATTAATCAAGATGCATTGTACTAATAAACAAACTCATTGAATTGAAAACTCTTCGCACAACAACTATATGATAAATACAAATGAGTAAAAATAAAGACATGACTTAAATTTGTGCTCCATTTCTTGTAGCAAAGTAATATATAGTAAGCTTTAGTTTTGGCAAAAAGTAAAATTAAATTAGCTACATGACAAAACAAGAAATGGGAAATGTATTGGGGGTAACATTGCCTTTTGAAATATACATGCCTCATGATATGCATTTCAAAAATATCAATATTCTGATTACTTTTTTATGTTTTTTTAATTGTGAAAATAGCATATGGAGGGGTTACAATTACATGTACAAGATAATGAGTACATTTCTTATCAAGCATTGTTGCCTCCTCCTTTGTTTCCACTTGCCATCCCTTCCCATCTCCCCCCTCCCTCTGCCAAAATTGTAAAGTTCGGTTTTCAACATAATGATTTGTACATGTCATTGTTGCAATGGGTCCACCTGTATCCCTATTTAAATGATTTGTTTTTTTCCCTTCCCCTCCAAAAATTATACCAACATCAAATAGAGTGAAAACAGGAGTTACGGAGTATGGGAGGGACATACTAAGCAACAAAGAAATCATCTTATAAATATGTTAGAAACAATTGCATGAAAGAAAAAAAACATTTGAATACTTATCTTGGGGTTCATTTCACCTAACATCAACTTATCTGACCTTTTCTGCTTGTCTCAGACATATACTAGTTATTTCAAATAAGGGAAACCATGGGACCTATGTTTTTTTTGGCCTGACTTACTTCACTTAATATAATTTTTTCCAAGTCTTTCCATTTCTTAACAAATGGGGCAATGTCATTCTTTCTGATGGAGGCATAGAATTCTGTTTTGTATATAAACCATATTTTCTTGATCCATTCATCTACTGAGGGGTATCTGGTTTGGTACATATCTTAACTATGGTAAATAATGCTGCATTAAACATAAATAAAGTGATCTGTGAACTTTGGGACACTATTATCATAATGTCTTATGATACATAATTTAGCTAGAGTTGCTAAGAAAATCATTGTTATTTATCTTATATTGTAAAATATAAGGAACTCTTATAATACCACAACATTATAACATAGATACAGAAGTTTCTCTCTTTAAATTGCTCCATGGGAGACTGTTACATATAAGCTGCTACAAGATCCAAAACCACAAATATAAATAAAATTACTTAGAAAGAATTGTTAGGAGGACAATTCTTATCTTTCACAATCAATGTCAGCCATGGACTTCCTGAAAGAAAGTCAATCAGAGACAAATGTGTTTGTTTCGCTAGGCCTCTAGTGCCAAACAAGAGTGTTGAAAAGACCCATTATAGGAACTTAATTCTCAAAGTCAGACCACAGTATGGTCAGAACCTCAAAGTCTACTATATGGAAGAGACTATCTCTGACCCCCATGCTCTTCTTTTTACCAAAGAAAAAGTTCTTTTAGTAATTTATGTTTTTTGAATTTATATAATGAATGAACATTTTTCACATAAATGAAGTTTGAAATCCCTTTGATCCATTTTCCCATGCTTAAAACTAGCAACACAATAAATAATAGTGGCCACAAATTAGAACTTTTCTGTATCAATGGAAAAACAATATAGAGAATATAGATTCTACAGAGAACCAAAGGAATCCAGAGATACATCTATTTTCCATACAATTGTTCCAACGGAATAAAGACCAACATGGTTTCTTTAAAGTAAGAATTAGTCTAATGTCTGCACACTCACACTTAACAAATATTTATTGTAAACTTACTGATTGTATTCTAGGTAGACTTCCTTATTGTTGACAGACAAAAATTGCTTGAGTGAGACACAGGAATCTTAAGAAAGTCTTATAGATAAAGGACATAGTGTGTTAGAAGAGGAAACCATGGTAGGAAAATGAAACTTACTTTTTGTTGGTCACAGGGCACGAACTCAGGGCCTGAGTACTGTCTCTCAGCTCTTTGGTTCAAGGCTAGCCCTTTACCTCTTTGGAACAGAGTACCACTTTGGGTTTTTCGTTGATTAGCTACAGGCAAATCTCATAGGCTTTCTTCCCAGGCAAGTTTAGAACCATAGTTCTCACATCTCAGCCTCATGACTAACTAGGATTATAGACGTGAATCACCAGTATCCACCAACCCACAAACTGAAACTTTTGAGCTTCTAGTGAGTTCAATCAATTTTCAGTGGAAACCTCAAAAAGTGTGGTCAGGAAAGACCTCATAGAATGGTTCTATCAATATGATTGATCTTCAGTACAAATCTGATCTTGTTGTCACCTCTTGGCAGCAGCAGAGCCTGGGTCTATTCTATCACAAATGTAAAAGACTAGCAAAAGGATAGCCTATGGTATTTCTGCTTAGGAGTCAGGACAAGTAGTTGAATGCAGGAATGAAGCAATATGTTCCTGGCATAGGAAGGCGTGGGAGAGACAACAGACTAGAGAGAAAACTGGTGGACCCAACATGTAACCCCTTCTCCTTCGAGGAAAATGACCTCCTACAAAGTGGCAGTTACACAATTGACCTACTGCATTTTCTGATATGAAGGAAGGTGTCATATCTCACTAAACAACTCACTTGTAGTCAAAGAAAGGGAAATTCTTTAGTTTACCCCTTAGGCCCAGTCTCAGTTAATCTCCATCTTAGACTTTGTCCAGTTTCTATTCCCACCAGAAGGTCCCTGATGAGGCCCTGTGGGAACTGAAACCACTATCAGTTTTGGATCTGTTCCTTCTGTCAATGCTGTGGTGGGTGATGGGAAAGCTCATTCTCTGAATTGTGCCCTAGTTCCAAATCTCTTCAGAGAAAGTCAAGGAATAACAGATTCTGCCTGAGGGAGTGAGTTTCTCCATTTCAAAAGAGATCAATTAATATCTGATTCTGAGGCCCAGGTGGAAGTCCTTCACTAGATCCACTAAGCTGGAGTGGAAGTTAGCACAGACTCTAGGCCACCCTCACATTTCTCCATCTCTTTCTCATGAACACAAAGATTACAGGAGTTGAGTTCAGAAACAAGGAAAAATGAGAGTAGTAGAAAAATCATGCCCAGTGGGAGGAATTAGAATCTCCGGGTAAAAATGAGGTCACAAAATCTCGTAGGATCACTCACGTAATTCGGGAATCACGTCATAAATTTAGAGAATAAACATAATAAATTACTGCCTAAATTAGTCACCCTACTGTTCTGACTACAAGTGTTCTTTTAAAAGCTAGGTGTCCTAGATCTAGGTTGATGAGGAAAAGAAAGCACATTCTTTCCTCACAAAGTTCTACTGAGTATCTTCATCCATAGCATATATATATAGCATCCTATATTTTATTTTAATCCATTTGTTACGAAATTAAACAAATTATGGGGAAAATCTTTCTATGGTAAATTTTCTTCCATGGCCTACTTATTTGATATTATTAAGTATTATTTTTATAGTTTCATTTTTTAAAATTTGAGCAAAATATTTTGTTAAATTAACACAAATTAGTTGCACATTTTTCTTATTTTTCCGTGTCTGTATATTTGAAAATATACCTTGATCAGCACCACATATGTTTTCTTCATCTTCTTTCCTCCCTTCCCACACAAACACAGATATCTTCAAACAATCACATAAACATTTTTGGCCATATTCTCTCTCCTTCACAGTTCTGATCCTTCTGTGAATTCCTACTATTACGTATACAAAATACAGCTACTGTTTTGTCTTTTCATAAACATTTTAAGTGTATTTTATGTTTTGGAATGAGTTTCATCAGTGTGCACCAAATATGCTTATACTTCATTCAACTTGACCATACAGATGAATGTTTTTCTAACATTCATCCATCTTCTACCATTCAACAGCTTCTGATGTGTCTTATTTTATACTTTCTTTATTTAGCTTTTCAAGATAATTTCTTATTAAGCTTCTAGCATTATCTTTTTCCCAATTCTTGCCTTCTTAACATTGCTTCAAATTAAAAACTATATATGATCGTCCTGTATGTGTTCACTAATATATTTAAATTTTGGTCTAATATTCATCTATTATAGGATATCCTTAACCTGTTGTAACTGCTCTGAAAATCAATATGGATGTTCCTCACAAAAGCAAAAACATAGTGCCATAAAAGCCCATGAAATTAGTGTTAGGTGTATATCCAAAAATACGTTGCAATGAAACAGTAGAAGCATTCACTTCTCCTATATCCGAGAATATGTTTATAGCTATGAACAGCACATTTTCTTTATTCCCTTTACTGGTACACCTAGGTTGATTGCAGATCTTGGTTGTTATGAATACTGCTACCATGAACACAGATGTTCATGTTTAATCATATTCCTTCAATATGTATCCAAGTTATTGTAAAGGTCATTAAAATATGTGGGGTTTTTTGGTATTTTGTAAATTTCCACTCTGAGTTCCATATGGCTTGCACTAGTTTACAATTGCCACACAACTAAACACAGATCCTGATTTATTTCAACCTCTCCAGCATTTGTGTTTATTTGTTTGAGTGGTTATAAATATTCTGATGTGCAAGATTGGAGCTCAGTAACTTTTTGATATGTGGATAAGAATTTCAAATATTTCATTTATTTATTAAACATTTACATTTGTACTTCATTCCTGATCAGTGTCCTTTTTGATATTTGATCAATTTTTAAGTTTTACAATTTGTGGTTTTTTCCCATTCCAACTATTAACATTAGTTAAAAAATTATTACAGTGGTGCAAAATTTACTAAAATCAAGTGATTGTACAATTATAACACTGGATTTTTGTTTGTTTGTTTGTTTACACCCAGGCAATTATTTCAATAAAGATGTTGAACTTCTTTCACTAGAAAAGTAGATTGAAAGGATAGTATCTCATATTAGTGCTAAGATAATCTCAAATTAACAGTCACTGCGTAGGCCCCGACAATTGGGCAAAGTAAAACACATTAATACAGCACAAATTGCATTTGAAGACATCCAAAGGCTTCATAAAAGATGTTTTCAAAAGGCACCAACTTCATGAAGCAAATGGTGAAATTTACAAGCAGACCATAGGAATCTGATTATCAAGAAGATGAAGGGTAAAAGTATACAGAAAGACAACTTTAGAACATTGACTAAGAATTTGTGGAGGGGGGAAAACCACTAGATACAAAATCTCAATGCTGAAGGGAAGAAGTGTTTTACCCTAAAACTCAGGTGTGTCTGATTCTCTCACACCACACACACGCACACACACACACACACACACACACACACACACACACACACACACACACACACACACACACACACACACACCTCGTGTACACATAGAAATCCAGGGGCAGCTGTATCTGGGACAATGAAGCTTTTTTCCTCTTGCTATCAGATAATCAAACATGATAGTGCAGTTGGCTCCACAGCCACCCTACACTTGAGCAGGAGGAGGGAAAGGATGCCTTAGACTGCAGCACAGCTTTGTGTATCCCTGGCTTTCTATGTAAGAATGAAGTTCGTGGTCCCATAGGCATGGGTGGCGAAGGTGAAATAGGGGTACACTTTGCCTGGAGGATGGCACACCATGAGCCTTTTATGCATGGCGAACCAGGTGTGGGAAGCCCTGTGAGCATCTCCATAATGACCTCTCAGTGGCATGGAGTTGACACTGTACTTGGATGTGGCAGGAGGCAGGAGGACAGCTGGAATCCAGAAGGTGGAAGAGACACAGGAGTGAATGGGCCTTTCTGTGGAGAAACCTAAGGCAAGCTAAGGAAGTTCCCAGCTCACACATGACAGCCACCATGCTGGTCCCCAGAGGACACACCTAGTCTTGTCAATGGCAGAAGTCCAGATCTACAGCTGGAACTTCCCCAGTGGCCCTTGACCTGGCTGGGCTGGAACAGCACCAGCCAGGCATGTTTCCTCGACCCCGCTGTGCGTGGCCTCCCAGACACTGCTCTGTGGGGCAGGCCGAGGCTGTGCTGGCCATTCCTGGTGCCAGGTGCGAGACCAGTCATAGACTGAGCCCACAGCATTGGAGCTGCCCCTCACAAACTTCCAAGAGGCGTCAAAAGAGGTACACTGAAGCTTGAATCCTGTGGCGTCCACCCTCCACACCCCCAGAGTTTGCCTCCAAGTCCCAGCCTTTGTTGTTGAAATTCTTCATCCCCTAGTTGTCTCATTTCTCATTGTCTGCTTTGCCAGCACTTGAGACTCCTTCCTCTCCTCACTAGACTGTCAGACCGCAGGGGGTCTGCCCCAAACATCCCACCTCAAAGACAGTCCCCAGACCTAGCTATCATAGGGGTGGCAGCTGCCTGAGCCACTGACCTGCCCATCCTTCCTCCCCTCACCAGCCTCTGTCGGGGCCTACCTTCCCCTCCCCAACACCCCCAGCCTCAACCAAAGTGCAGCCTCCCCTGTGTCCTACCCTGCTCTCCTCACCCCCACCCCCAGATCCTACCCCAGCATGGCCACTGCTCTGGGAAAGCCAACTGCGTGCTCCAGGTAGCATCAAGGGTGCCACAGTGTGTGGTTGGCTGAGAGCTGGAGGCAGCATAGGTCTCTCTGATCAATGTCTTTCACTTTACTTACTCATGTATTCATTATTAATTTAGTATTTAATTTTTGGATCTTATAAGTATGGTTTCATTAATCCTTTGCAGAATAGCTGGTAGAAATACGGTCCCAAAATGCAGATTGTCTGTTTAATTCTTTCCAGATTCAGAGATGTTTTAGGTAGTCATAATAATAATGATCTCTCATTTCTATAGCAGAGTGCTATTCAGAAATAATTGCTTGTGCATCTGTTATTAATTATTTAAAATACTTAAAACTTTTAAATTTCAAATATTACAGGAAGATCTTTGATTCATGTTGAGTGGATATTTGTGAGTAAGTTGAGCTGTTGTATACATTCCTGTGTGTGTATGTATGTGTGTGTGGGGGGGGAGTGTACATGTATTATTGAAATCACAGGTACAGATGATGAGCGCTGTTCTGAACTTGTGTCCTTTTTCTGAGATATATATTGTGGTGTTTCTTTGTTGGTGGTAGGCTCCGACTGCTTGCCTTTGCCTGATGTGCACTTTCCAGCTCAATTTTTCAATAAAAGCTTCTTATTGAGCATATAGGGCTCTGGTATTACTTTGTCTTTAGTCTGCCATCAGTGATAATATTTTCTTCTTTAAAAATTAACAATATAAATTTTATTTCCTGGTTGATTTTCCCCTTTAATTTGCATTTAGAAATATGTATTATAAGACCTTTGAGCTCTGTATTCATGTGAAAAACCATTTTGAGTTCATTTCTTATTGGACAGTCTCATCACTTCCTTTGCTCTCTCTCTCTGCTTTTCCCTCCTGTCCCTGTTCAGAAGTGGTATAGTTCATTGTCAAAATAATATATACAGAGAACCATCGCTGCATTTGTTTCCCTGTTATCCATGAACTTCTGTGGCTTCCTCACTGCCCATAAATGGATAAAAAAGATAAAAAAAATCCCTCTTGTTTCCAATTCCTGCAATTCATTTCAATATAAACATCAGTAGTTTTATGAGAGTGTCAGGGTCTGTCCACACATCCCGAACACTTATACTTCAAGCAACAAGTCATAACTCTCACCAGATTCTAAGGTCCAGAAAGTAATTCTTTTCACTTTCCGCGCAGGAAGAAGCTGAGATTCAGAAAGGTTAAGTAACTGACTGGAAATACCGGATTCAGCGTTGAAGCTCATTCTTATAGCTTACCTAATTCAGAAAGTGAGATCTGAAAACCACAGTTTGAAACCAACCTAGATTGGCATATCCATTACGTGTTATTCTCCAGATAACCAGCAGAGTTGTGTGTTTCAAGTGGTAGAGTTAGAATGCCATTAGTCTTGAATGGGAAACATAAAGGACACTGCCAATATGTTGTTTTTTAACAACCGATGCTATCCCATACAAAATCTGACACCACACACACACACACACACACACACAAACACACACACACACACATACACACACACACACACACACACACACTTTATAAAAGATCTTAGTAATGAAATCCAAATAGTTTATTTTTTTATTTTCATATGTTTTAGAATTAGCTTTAGTGAGATTTGACTTGGTAGTCTCTGCTGATGAGCCACAATTTGAAAACTGTTGAAATAGCTACCCATATCCGGGCTCAGAGAAACATTCTCCTATTTAAGTGTTCCTCCTTTCCAGCAATGATAAATTGTCTTTCCTTGGCCCAGTTTCCACTTTGGGACTCAATATCTTAGACTTTCCTGTCTTAATAAGCAGGATTATGGGTGGCAACTACTGTACTGGACGGTATGTGACTTGGGAAAAGTGTTCAAAATTCACTATTCAGTGGAGGTTGTTAGCACTCACCCATGATCATTCTGTGCTCAGAATTAGGAACAGTTTAGGGCCAGGAATTCAGGGGAAGCACTGTGTGCTACTTCATATTTTTGATTTACTAACAGATTTCCATCCATTGTTTACTTTAAGCATTGTGTGAAGAGAATGATTGCTTCTAGGAGACAGAAGCACTGCACTAACTGTTGCTCTCAGAACACAGGAGGAGGGAAAAGAATTTCTGAATGAGCCATATAGCCTAGACACTGAGTTCTTAGAAACTCAGTCTGCCTGTTATCTTACTTTAAACCTAGAAAGTCAGAGCCAGAAGGGGTTTGTAAGCTCCATTTATATTCCTGATCATGGGACTCCGTTCCCCTCAGTCCTTCTGACCCTTGTCTTTCTTTTTTGTTACTTCATTGCATATTAGGAACACACAACCGCAGATTTCCATTATCCTAGTAGATGTTTTGCATTCCAGGACCTTCCTTCCAGGGAACTCTCTCCTTGAGACCTCATATGCATATATCCACAGATGTGAGTGACTCACAGACTGTGGAACATAGTTGCTCAATGATGATCAACTCAGAGACTCATGTAGGTTGAATTTGGAGCCTATCTGAGAGGCCTTAGCCTAGGCACTGTGGGCAACATTGACAGCAATTCCTCAGAGCAATATCACTGACAGCAAGTGAGCCCTGACTAGTCCTTAGTCCTTGACAGTTCTACTTAGGGGTGTGAACAAATGACTAGGCATGTTTAGCCTATTGCACCGTACCCCAAGCACTGAAGTCATTTTAAGCCTAGGAGAAAAATCTCCCTGTGTAAATCAGAACACATAAGAAGCAGATGATGTGCCACACTCAAACGCTCCAGGAGAAACGAGTGTATTGATGTCTCCACAGATGGGAAATAATATTCTGAGTGGTGGGAAGGGAAGATTTCAGATATTAAGCTATGAAGTATTTATAAGTTTTTGAATTGCTAACCCAACTTCCTTGCTGCCCCTTAAATCTAGTTTCAGGTAGTGGTGGAATTTTTATGATCACAAAATGGAGCTTTTAAACCCAGACCCAAACTCAGGTGAGCTTCTTAGATCTTCCCACCTGCTACTCATACCAAATAAAGAGATGTGGTGAAGATCAGGAAAGGACATTGATTAGATTGCAGTCATAACATGACAACAACTTCGCGCAACTTCAGAAAACTAAGCAATACTCACTAACATTTCTATTCACCCATGTCATTAGGTCTGAGTTGTATCTAGGTGTCCTCAGTGCCTTCAGAACAGGAAGATCTAGGGCAGAGCCCAAGACTGGTCTGGAATTTTGTAAATAAACTAACTTGTTTGATGGAAACTATTTGTACTGTCGTAATGGAAATGTAGAGACAGATCACAGCACATTTGCACTTTTGTCAATGAGCAGTGATTGGGAGGGGAGTATTTAAGATGCTACCCATGTTCTTAGTTGCCTAGTACCACCTTGGATTCCAGAGTCAATATTGATAAACAGATATAGAAGTTACATGTAGCTTGCTATGCCCAATTCACACCTAGAGAGGCAGATGAGAAATTGGAAGGGATTGGTGTGAAAGCCACAGTTTGATCCAAAGCAGAAATCAAAGGATGTGGAGATGAAGCAACTACCTGGGAGGAAAAGGAGAGACAGTTGAATGTGATGATCACCTAGAGATCACCTAGAGGAGACGGAGAAAGTTTGAGGCCACATTTGGTCCTGTAGATCAAAGTAACCCATCTGAGGTAGAACAGTCTGGCTGTCCAGAGCCACAGAGATGTTGGAAGAGCATCAGCAAGTGTACTTGCCCATTTCAAGCGAGCTCCCAGAATGCCAGGGTAAGACCTGGTACCTTCCCAGAGCACTGCTGCTGAGCAGTCCTCAGATCCCTTGCTATCATGATAATTGACGTTGGAGAGAAGCAGTGAGATTTGTAAAAGGTGATTGAAGCTCACTATTTGGAGCCTGTTCTGCAGCATTGTGGAGTGTCGTCTCTCAGGATGCTTAGGGAAAAGATCCCAAAGCCACTGTCAAACATTGCAATCTATTTGGAGTAGACATTTATGGATGGAACATGCCTGAACCCAACATAGTGATAATGAGCTGCTAGCAGTAGTTCCCTAACGATCTGACAGCCAAAACTGGAGAGGGAAACACTGAGCTCTGCACCACATCAGTATACCATGCAAATTGCTTCTATCCTAGTACTGGCTAGCCAGTTTGCACACCCGTGACCTTGTTACCCTGATTGTGCCACCTTAATCCCTCACAACTTTTACTCTTTCACTTTCTCTTTTCCTCCTTATCCCTGCTAAACTCTCTGGATATCTGTGTTAACTACTCCAATCCCTGCAAAGCTGTTGCTGCTACACAATTTCTTGGCACTGCAACTTAGCGAATACAGTCACAATTCCCCTTTCCCAAGAATCCTATTCTCTGCTACTCTGTTCTGCTACCTATAGTTCATAACACCATTGTTCCAGCCACATGATCCCTGACACCCCTATGGCTGATACCCCTTTCCCTAACATAGCAAGGGTAGAATGGTCAGAGCTAGTTGACTTGGGTACTGCTGTTTTCTTGCAGGGATATCGGGACAAGTTATTCCTCAAGTATTTAACATGAAGAACTAACTGGAGGTGGAAATAAAAAAAGTTACTCAGAGGTGACTAAAATCTAGAGATATCAACATATCACTGGTTGTTAGGAAAAGAAGGGCCTAAGATGAAAATTGATGAGAAAAGAAAATTTTACAAAGAATATTAGGAATGATGCAATAGGTTTAGCTTATTGTCTTCTACTAGTGATCTGAATTATTTTATGACATAGATATGCAAATGTTTTGCATTTCAAAAATTACATGAAATTGCACATTTATGTGGTATGTATATTAATTTATGGAATAGGTACATATGATCACGTTAATGATATTCAATACTTTATGATCTATGATATGCTCATGAGTCTGACTATGTCAATATGAATTGAGCTCTCTATCAATAAATGGCATTTCATTGTCAAATACTAGAAGATTACTAATGTTAGTACCAAAATGAAAGCTAGAACAGGAAAATTGAATAAAGCTACATGTTTGAAGGGAGGGGTCAGTGGTTGTAAGGGTTATGATGAAAGAGAAATTCTTCATCATGTAATCTGGGAAGAATAGAATACATTTTGCTGAATTACTAGATTTTAACCTGTGAAAGCAGAACATTATCTTTATTTTGTTTTTTGGAAACTGTTTAATGATTGGTTTACAAAAAATAATCAATATAATTTTGAAAATTCACAGATGTGAATTATCACATTATCATTATCCTCAAAGCTGTCTTTAGAGGCAAGAAGATTGTATTCCTTTTCTAATGAATTAATGGAGTAATCTTACTTTGGAATGGACAGACATCCATGACACTTGTTCCAAAACAAGAAAGATACTGGAGAAAAAAAGAGGAAGTAGACCCAAGACTGATGAAATGAGCATATTTCCTGTTTGGACTTTAAAAGGATTTTTGTACAAACAATAAGAATTTCATCTTAATATTATAATTACAAAATCTAGGTGCTATAGGACATCTTTTAAATATAATATTTAATGCTGTTGGATTATTGAAGAAAAAGTTTCACAGAAAACCTTAAATTCCAGAAAAACTGCAATGCTCTAATAAACACTAAGAATAAATATAATATAAATATCCAGACGGGTTGTTGGAAAATGCTGAGGTTCTCATAGGCAAGCCACTAAGTATCTCTGACCAAAAGAAGATCTAGTGCCACAGCCACCGATTACCTCAAGAGATCCACTCCAATCAAACTTTAAATACCTAAAGTCTTTTTCTACTACAAAAGGACTATGCTAGCAGGCAAACAAGAAAAGGCAAAAGAGAAAAAGTGAATGGGACTCCTGTGGAGCACCTGTACCACATAGGTCTATGCAATGCTGCACTAGGACTTTCTGCAGAGTTTTAGCAGAGGAGCACCCAAAAGCTGAAGAAAGTGCTCAATACTATACCTGTGAAATGTTAGAAGGGAATCTGGTGAAGATCTCCGAGTTGGTGAATGCCTCTCCCATTCCCCCCTGCCCAGCCCATGGAGAAGGAGCAAACTTAGTATTACCGCCACCATTACAATGGCCAGAAATTGGCACCACCGGGTAAGCCCCCAAAATCAGCCCATACCTGCAGCACTGGCAGGTTCCCAGAAGGCCCCTATCAACCCTGCACAAGATCTCCAGGAAACCACAGCTGCAGCCAATCGCTCTATGCTCTATGGGCCAATTGCCCAGCCTATTGAGCTTTCTGATGGGACTTCTCCCTCCTTGCTGCCCAGCACAGACCCCTGGCTCACACAGCTGTTGCATGACCAAGCTTCTGCAGGCATTTCTGGTGACACACCTAGCAGCCACAGGCAGAAACCCCCAAGGCTTCCAGCGCCTGCCACCTCCCACCACGTCTGCTACAGACCAGCACGGCTCCCCCCACAATCCACACCAGCCTGCCACTCCAACCTTTACCCAGTCCTCCCAGTGCCAGGACTCCTCACACCACCACATAGGAGAGAGACCCTTCAGCATCAGCAAGGCCATCCCCCCAACTTGATCTACTAACACACAGACCCTCTCCTTTAGAACCTGCCAACTCCATCTTAGCCATCATAGCACAGGCTCTGTGGTCCAGCACACCAACAACTACAGACTTGTGAATAACACACCTGGGTCCATGCCCTGGGGGTGGTAATTCTCTGAGGGATCCCAAAGCTCCCTGACACAAGCCCACTTCCAAAAGGGATGGATTACATCAAAACTGGACACAGACATAAGCTCTGTTCCTAAGGCTCCTGTGGCTACCTGGGAAAGCCTGGGAACCCAACTCCAGGCCTATGATAGCAGTCTACAAACCTGAAACTCCCAAAACTGCCTGCCACCAGGCCTGAGAATGGAACTCTAGGTAGCAGGCACCCTCCCCAATCAAAAAGCCATCTGCTCCCAACCAAGCCACAAAGAAAGTGGACTACAGCAAGGCACACAAGGTTCCATCAGGAATCTGCTCTGAGTACCACAGGGAGAATAAACTCCCCAAAGAACCTGAAAAATCCATTCTTTAGTATTTTCTTCTGGTTTTTGTTCTGCGTTGTTAGTTGTAATGTCTGATCATTTGTTGTTCATTTGTATTTCTATTTGTTACTTATGTGTATTGTGATTTAGAATTTGCTATTCCACTTAAAACTTCTGTTTTTCATTATTATTTGGTATCTGCTTCTACTTTACTATTTGCTAATTTGTAAGTTTTTTCTTCTTTCTTTTCTTCTCACTCCCCCTTAACCTCTCTGTCTCTCTCTACCTTACACTATTACTCCATCAGGGCTACCCTGTCTAGTTCTATGCACAAATAAGGCCTCCTTCTATGTGAGTAAACAATAATTACAGGAGTTAACAGAGTAAGCAACTTTTCAATAATATCTGACTGATATTTTTCTAATCTCAGCAAGCCTCCCCAATACACTTTCTTATTTTCATCTCGATCTCCAAGCTACTCCCTACATAACCTTTCTTCAAATTCTTTTCAACCTGTTACATTCAGTAACAAGGTATTTATTCTCTTCCTACTACATATACCTCTCCCCTAAGCTGTTCTTACCCTTCTACTATCATTACACCCAAGTTCTCTTCTGAAGTTAAATTTATATCTTTCTAATCTTAACCCTTCATTTCTCATTCTAATCCAGCCCATTGATCCTTAATGATTTATATGTGACTCAACTTGCAGTTGGTTCTACATTTGACTACAAAATTGGTTCCATTTGACCACTTTGAGTACAAGGGGCCCATCTTGTTAACTCTAAGGAGCAGACTACTTATTAAACAAACCTAGATTGCCTCAAAAGTTACAACTATATGCAATCTCGACCCCAAAGCCAAAATATCCCCTGCAAGCAAAGAAAAAGAGAGCTAAACAGGAAAACATCTCACCTTACCACTGAAACCCTAAGATCTACCCATCTACATGACATCGGGTTGGCTCCGGTACTAAAAGACTGTCCTACTCTTGTAGCAGTGTGGTTCTTGTCTCCAAATGGGCAGAACTAACTGCAGAAACACAAGAAAAATAGCCAATAAACAAATCCCACCACCATCTCCACATAAACAAGCTACATAGCAGTCCCAGTATGACATAGAAGATAATGATCAAGATAGATTAAAAGCATGGCTGGTAAACCTGCTGAATGAAAAATTGGAAACCCTTCATGGGGTTATCAGAGAGTGCAAAGAGGCCAACCAGAAGTTAATAGGTGACTTCATGGCCTCGACAAATAAAAAGGTAGAGGAACTCCAGCAGAGGGAGAAAGAATCTAATGAAAAGATAGGAACCTAGATTCTGGAGTGGAAAGAAAAATCTGATAACCATCTCCAGGAGGTAAGGCAATCTATTCAAGACTTGAAAGAGAACCTTAATAAAGAGCTGGGCACCATTAAGAAGACCACCAAGAAGGAAAGGGGTTAAACACCAAAGTACAAAGTCTTCAACCTAGAATGGAAGAAGCCGAAGAAAGAATATATGTAGCTGAAGACAGTTTAGACTCCATAGAGAAAGAGCACACCATTTTTCATAACAAAATTAAGCAGGACAAATCAATGCAGGAAATAGATGAAACGTTCAGAAAGCTTAATTTGAGAATAATAGGAATACAAGAGGGGCTGGAGAGGGAAGCCAATGCATTAGGAAATGCATTCAGCAAAATCCTAGCAGAGAACTTCCCAAATATACAAAAGGACAGGCCCATACATATACAAAAAGCTTTTAGAATCCCAAATAGACCAGAATAGGACATCCCACCTCTACATTACAATCCATACCGCTCAATAGCCACTAAAGAAAGAATTCTTAAAGCTGCCAGGGAGAAGAGATCAATCACATATAAAGGTAACCCAATCAGAATTACCTCAGATTTCACAGAAGACACTATAAAAGCAAGAATGTCCTGGAAAGAGGTATGCCATGTCCTAAAGTCAAATAACTACCAACCAAGAATAATCTACCCAGCTAACCTCTCATTCACAGCAGAAAGACAAATAAAAACCTTCCACAGCACGTTAAATCTGATGCAATATACCGCTACCAAACCACCTCTTCAAAAATTCCTCAAAGAGGTTCTACATATAGAAAACCAACTAGAAGAGAATATAGTCAATGAAGTGCTCCACAAACACAGAAATATGTAATCACAAGAACAGCCAAGGCACAGCTTCCCCCCCCAAAAAAAAAATTGGATAAAATGGTAGGGACAGACAAACACCTCTGTGTCTTAACCCTCAATATTAATGGTCTTAACTCTCCAATTAAACGACATATATTGTCCAGTTGGATCAGAAAGCAAGATTCTTCTATCTGCTGTCTTCAAGAGACACACCTTGCCCAAAAAAATGAACATTCTGAAAGTGAAAGGCTGAAATAAAATATATCAAGCAAATGGACCCCATAAACAGGCAGGATTTGCAATCATAATATCATATAAATAGACTTCAAATTAAAATCAATGAGAACTGATAAAGAAGGTCACTACATACTAATTAAAGGATCTCTTCTTCAGGAGGATATTATGATCCTAAATATCAACTCACCAAATAATAGAGTACCAAAATTTATCTAAGAAACACTACTTTCAATCCAGTCTCACATAGATTCAAAGACATTAGTTGTTAGGGACTTTAACACACCATTCCTTTCAATAGAGAGATCAATCTGGCATAAACTCAAGAGAGAAACCTCGGATCTTAAAATATGCATAGATCAACTAGACTTAACAGACATTTAACGAATATGTCACCTAGCAGCATCAGATTACACCTTCTGCTCAGCAGCACATGGGACATTCTCCAAAAAGATATCATTCTAGGCCATTTAGCAAATCTGTCCAAATTTTAAAACATTGAAATTATGCCCTGTATTCTCTCAGACCACAAGGGAATCAAATTAGAATTCAACATCAAAAGCCCCCAAAGGAAATACTGTAAAACATGAAGGCTGAACAACACACTCTTGGATCATCAGTGGAAGGAAGAGATTAGAAAGTAAACACATCTGTTCATGACATTCAACAAAAACGAGCACACAAATTACCAGCTTCTCTGGGACACAGAAAGGCAGTACTCAGAGGCAAGTTTATAGCTCTGAGTTCCTCCATTAACAAATTGGAGAGATCTGAAACTAAAAATTTAATGAGTCACCTAAAGTTCCTTGAAAAAGAACAAGCTAAACCCAAATTCAGTAGATGGGAACAAATAATTAAAATTAAATCCAAATTAAATAAATTACATTTAAAGAAAAACTATAGAAAGAATTGACAAAACAGAGTTGATTCTTCGAAAAAATTAATAGAATTGACAGACCCCAACCATATCTAATCAGAAAAATGTAGTACACATCCAAATAGACAAACTCAGAGATTAGAATGGAAACATCACTGTAGAAATAGCCAAGATTCAGGGGCTGAGAAGGTGGCTCAGTGGTAGAGCGCTTGCCTTGCATACTTGAGGCCCTGGGTTAGATTCCTCAGCACCACATAAGCAAAAAGAAAAAAGCCGGAAGTGGCACTGTGGCTCAAGTGGTAGAAAACTAGCCTTGAGCTGAAGAGCTGAGGGATAGCGCCCAGGCCCAGAGTTCAGGCCCCATGACCAGACCCCCCCCCAAAAAAAAAAAACAAAAAAGAAATAACCAAGACATAGGATATACTAATAGGATACTTCTCAAAACTTTATGCTAGTAAGTTTGAGAATCTTAAAGGTATGGACAAATTTCTAGCAAATATTGACATGCCCAAACTCAAACAAGATGATTTAAACCAACTTAATAGAGCCATATCAAGCATCAAAATAGAAGCAGCAATAAAAGACCTCCAACTTTTCCCAGGTGACAGTGGCTCACGCCTGTAATCCTAGCTACCAGGAGGCTGAGATCTGAGGATCACAGTTCAAAGCTAGCCTGGGCAGAAAAGTCCGTGAGTCTCCAATAAATCACTAGAGAAAACGGAAGTGGTGCTGTGGCTCAAGCGGTAGAGTGCTCACCTTGATCTGAAGTGTGCAGGGATAGCGCCCAGGCCCAGAGTTTAAGTCCCATGACCGGCAAAAAAAGAAAAAAGACCCCCCACCAAAGAAAAGCCTAGGACTAGATGGATTTACATCTGGATTCTACAAAGCCTTCAAGGCAGAACTCACACCAATACTCCTCCATCTCCTCAATGAAATTAAAAGTAAATCATACCTACCACACTCTTTTTATGAATTCAGCATAATCCTCCTCCTAAAACCAGGGACTCATCAAAGAAAGATCACTATAGACCCATTTCTTTGATGAATTTCGATGCAAAATTTCTCAATAAAATCTTGGCCAATCAACTTCAACAACTCATCAAAAAAAATCATACACTGAGATCAAACAGGATTCATTTCAGTGATGCAAAACTGGTTGAACATAAACAAAACGATATAATTCATCTCATCAACAAGAGCAAAAATAAGAAGCACATGATTATTTCAATAGATGTGGAATAAAACTTTCACAAGATCCAACACTTATGATGAAGGCTCTGGATAAACTAGGAATCCAGGAAAAATTCCACAATACAATAAAGGCTGTATATGACAAACCTACAGCCAGCATTATACTTAATGGCAAAAGATAAGACCATTTCCTCTAAATTCCGGGAACATGACAAGAATGTCCACTCCCTTCAGTTCTCTTCAAACTAGTATTAGAATGCCTAGCTAGGGTAATAAGAGAAGACGCTGACATAAAGGGTATCCAAATAGGGGGAAATGAAGTACAACTCTTCCTCTTTGCAGAAGATATGATCTTGCATTTACAGAAACCTATAGATTCAACTTCTAATTACTTGAGCTGATTGGAAACGTTGGCAAAAAAGAAAGGTATAAAATTAACCCTCAGAAATCAATAGCTTTCCTGTATTCCAATAATGAGTAGAGGGCAGGTGAAATTAGGAAAGCAATCCCTTTTACAATAGCCCCACAGAAGAATAAAATACTTAGGAGTTAAGTTAACCAAATGGATGAATGACCTCTATGACAAAAACTTTAAAAACTTAAAAAAAAAGATTTGAAGGAGAACTAAGCATGTGGAAAAATCTCCCATGCTCCTGGATTGGGAAGATTAACATCGTGAAAATGGCAATATTGCCCAAGGCTACCTACAAATTCATTGCGATACCTATCAATATCCCAACTTCATTCTTCAATGAAATAGAGTAAGCAATCCAAAAATTCATATGGAACAATAAAAAAACCTGAATAGCAAAAACAATCCTTAGTTGAAAGAGCAGCACTGGAGGAATATCAATTCAAAATTTCAAAACTCTAATAAAAAGCCATAGTAATCAAAACAGCTTGGTACTGGCACAAGAACAGACCCTAGGATGAATTGTTTAGGACTGAAGACCCAGAAATGAGCCCACAGATCTATAGCTACCCAACCTTTGATAAGGGTGCTAAAGAAATTGAATGGGGGCTGAGAAGGTGTCTCAGTGGTAGAGTGCTTGCCTTGCATGCATGAGGCCCTGGGTTCTATTCCTCAGCACCACATAAGCAGAAAAAAAAGCCAGAAGTGGTGTTGTGGTTCAAGTGGTAGAGCTCTAGCCTTGAGCTGAAGAGCTGAGGGACAGCACCCAGGCCCTTAGTTCAGGCCCACAATCGGACTCCCCCCCCAAAAAAAAGAAGTTGAATGGAAAGAAAAAACAGATTTTTCAGTAAATGGTGTTGGTAAAATTGGTTAAAAACTTGTAGAAAACTAAAGATAGGACCGTATCTAACACCCTGCACCAGAATCAACTCCAAATGGATCAAAGACCTCTAAAGAAAAGCAGAGTCCATGAAAACATGACAGGAAGGAATAGGAGAAACTCTAAGGTTCTTTGGCACAAGCCAAAAGTTTCTTAATACAGACCCAGAAGCACAACAAATCAAAGAAAGGTTAGGCAAATGGTATTGCATGAAACTGCAGAGCTTCTGCAAGGCAAAAGACATGGCTCGCAAGATCAACAGAAAGCCCTCGGACTCGGGGAAAATCTTCACTAGCCAAACAATGGACAAGAGTCTCATGACTAAAATATACTTAGAACTCAAAAAACTAAATCTCCTAAAAACAAATCCTCAAACAACTGCCCAATTAACAAATGGGCTAAATACTTAAAGAGAGACTACTCTGAAAAGGAAATAAGAATAGCCAATAGACACATGATGAAATGCTTAGCTCCTCTAGCCATAAAAGAAATACAAATCAAGATAACACTGAGATTCCACTTCATCCCAGTTAGAATGGCTATAATCAGGAAATGTAGTAACAGATGCTGGAGGCCATGTGGCTAGAAGGGAACCCTACTGCATTGTTGGTGGGAGTAAAAACTTGTTGAATCACGCTGGAAAGCAGTATAGAGGTTCCTCAAAAGACTCCAAACTGCAGGGCGCTGGTGGCTCACGCCTGTAATCCTACCTACTGAGGCTGAGATCTGAGGATCATGGTTCAAAGCCAGCCTGTGCAGGAAAGACCATGAGAATCCTATCTCCAATAAACCACTAGAATACTGGAAGTGGCGCTGTAGTTCAAGTAGTAGATCGCTCGCCTTGAGCTGAAGAGTTGAGGGACAGAGCCCAGGCCCAGAGTTCAAGCCTCACAACCGACAAAAAAAAAAAAAAAAAGACTCCATATAGAGCTCCATTATGGCCCAGCAATCCCACTTTTGGGATTTTACCCAAATAATCACAAACAGGGTAATACCAAAGCTACCAGCACAATCATGTTTATCACAGCATTATTTACCATAGCTAAGATAGGTAACCAACCCAAATGCCCCTCAGTGTATGAATGGATCAAGAAAATGTGTTATAAATATATACAATGAAATTCTGTGCCTCCATCAGAAGAAGGACATTGCCTCATTTGTTAGGAACTGGAAAAAGTTATATTAACTGAAGTAAACCAGGCCCAAAGAAATATAGTTTCCATGGTTTCCCTTGTTTGCAATTCCTAGCATAGGTCTAGAACAAGCAGAGAAGTTCAAAGGCTATGTACACACGAACACATGAGATAATGTGAAGCAAAATGTACCCTAAGACAGGGACACAGTGGTTTTTTCTTTATTGCTAGTGTTTTATAATGTACTTAAAATGCACTATGTGAATCTTTTGTTTCTTCTGTATGTTTCCCGCCCCCCCCCCCACCGTGTAACTCCTGTTTTCACTGGATCTGATACTGGTGTTCTGCACTTGTACATACAATTTTGTAATTTGGGGAGTGGAAAGGATATTGGGGAACGTTTAAATGAGGATGCAGGCTGACCCATCTTGTGATGACAAGATGTACAGGACACTATGTTAAAAAACGAACTTTACAATGCAGGGGAGGGGGTCAGGAGGTGTTGGGGAGGGGGGAGGGAAGTGATGGTAGAGGGAAAACAAAGGAAGAGTTAAATGCTTGCTATGGAATGTACTCATTACCGTACTTATGTACCTGTAACCCCTCTCTACAACATTTTTATTATATATATATATATATATATATGTATATATATTCGTATATATATGTATAGACATACATATATTTTTTTTAAAGAAAATGAACTTTGCAACTTCAGCGGGGGAGGGGTTTAGTTATAGAAGTGGGAGGGAAGGAGTGGTAGGGGGAAACAAAGGAGGAGGCAACAATGCTCAATAGGAAATGCACTCATTGCCTTGTTCATGTAACTGTAACCCCTATGTACAGCTTTTTTACAGTAAAAAACTTAAAAAATTAATTCATGATTCAAAGCAAGCCCTAGCAGGAAATTCTGTCAGATACTGATCTCTAACTAACCATGAGAAAACAGGGAGTGGCACTGTGGCTCAAGTGGTAGAGAGCTTGGCTCGAGCTGAAATTCAACCCAACGACCAACAAAAAGAAAAAAAAAAATGAAAACACCAAACAACCTGAAGATGTTGTCCAGAATAATGAGTGTGGCCTAATGGAATTGCATGACTTAGTCACTTGCAACCTAGTTTACCAGGGGAGATGGTGGGTGATTTGTGTGTGTACCAAAACCTGCAAAATTATTTTGCTCTTTCCCAAGGAGGGAGGAAGGGAGGAATGGAGGAGGGGAGAAGGAGTTTGTTTGGCCTTGACTTTTGGTTCAGTGATTGCCTTCTGGAGTCAAGTTCAGAGAAATTCCACTTGTAATCCTACTTACATGCCGGGCAAAGAAGTCATTCCATGGAAGTGGTCTGTGTCGTGTCCTTGGCCAGGGCCCAACCACCACTGGGTAATCCAAGTCCCAATTCAGGACCAAGATGCCTTGAAGACAACTGATCCACTGGGCAGGAGGACCTAACCACGCCCAGAAAAGACAGAAAGTACCATGCTGAGGGCAGCACCGGAGATCTAGACTGGGCAAAGATTTTTTTGTGATTCTCATTTTGTATTACCACTTTGATTCTACAAAATAAACTATGGATTTTAACTTTCTTCCCTCCCTTTGGATAAAACTCACAAAAACCTTGTCTTTAGCTTTTAAGACACTTAACTCTTAGGTCTGGCCAATCATTTCCAGGATAGTGAATTACTTAATTGTATTTTGAACGCATAAAACATGCATATAAAACTAGCATATTTCGATCTTATGAGAAAACAGCCTTGTTCTTCTCTGGTGTAATGACTAGTGTGATAATGCTCACTCAGGTTTATATCATTGTGCAATCATTGTTCCATTTTCTTCAGTAAACAGTTTTTCAGGACAGGAGAGCTGTGAGGGGAGAATATGGGATGAATAATTTATCTGTACTTCTTGTGGCCTGGGAAGAGCTTCTCAGAATGTTTGCAAGAGGAAATAGAACTCCATATAGACCGAATATAGAAAAAGATACACACCTTCAGTGCCACAGAAGGACAAATAAGAAAACTCATCCAGGCTCAGAGAAAAGCAACATGATGGGTTGTTTAGGTGCGTGAAAATTTGTGGATTGTCTTTCTTACCATAGAGAGATCATTCAATGCTGGCATTTACAATATGTTCCAGGACTCATATCTGTTTAGGTCTGTTTCCTCTGAAGCATCTTTGATAGTGACAGAAAGGAGAATCTAACAATGGCACCTAGTTATGTTCTCTGAATGAGATTTTATCTCTTTCCCGAAACAAGTTAGGGTTTTAATGAATGACTTGGATTTCCTGAGAGAAATTCATGTGTATTTCTTGTTTCTATTAAAGTTATCAAATGAATAACCTTAAATTTGTAAGATGTTATTATAACAAATATGAGATAATGATTTTTATGTTACTAGGATGCACCCAGTTTCCTTTTAGATAGAAAATATTTGGCTGGCTTCCAACTACAATCTTTGCATCTCAGCCTCCAGAGAACCTAGGGATGTAGGCATCAGTCACGTCTCCAGGCTGAGACAAATATTTTTGGTAAGGAAAATCACTATGATATGGAACATGAGGCATGAAGAATGTAGACTAAAAAGGAATATTTTGAAAGCATTAACAAAACTGAACTTATCACAAACTTACTGTCTTCAGTGAGGAGAAAAATGAGAAAGAAGTTACAGAGGTAGACAATTGGAGACTAAAGAGAAGTTAGTGAGTATTTCTTTGTTATCAGAGCTACTAAAGATTTCTTTTTAGAAAAATTCAGCTTGATATAGTGGTACATGCCTACAATTCTAACTACTTAAGAGCTAGACAGTGGAAAGTATAGGAGGTTTGCTGTTTGTATGGTAAAAATGTGATACAGGTACTTCAATATTTAAAACAAACTGGTGCCACATGTTTATAAGAGGCAAACGTAGGAGGATAACGGTTTGAGGCCAGTCTAGGCAGTTAATAAGAAACTATCTGAAAAGAAATCTAAAGCTCAACAAAGTGCTAGGTGTATGGATCAAGAGCAATTATCCAGAAAGTTTGAGACCCTGAGTTCAATCCCTTCTCCTGAAAAAAAAAAGAGACAAGAAAAAGGAAAAAGATTATGATACAATTTTCAAGATATTGTCTATGCATTGTTTGGCTACAATTTCCTTCTTCAATTGCCTTAAAAGTTTTGTGAAGTCATTTACACAGATGAATACCATTATTTGGGGAATTCACAGGAAATTCTTTACAACTCGTTTGGTTACAGAAAAACTCTGTAAATTCGAGTTCAATGAGCTCGAAAGGAGAGGTAATGGTTTCATGAAAATGCACTTCATAGCTATGCGTCAGAATGTGAGGAATGATTGAGTTGATTTTATATCAATTTTAAAAATTAGGGTAATTTCTTTTAGAATTTGGGATACACTTTTAAGCAAGATTTTTAGAATGCAAATGTATGTTCTGTTTCATCTGATGGTGTTACATATCTCATCATCTAGGGTTAGGAGGATGTTGTCTTCGTTTTCATAATACAGAAATGGAGGCAAGAGGAGACTTCGTGTGTTTCTGAAGGCTGATGTGTAAATGACAACTGAGACTGAGTAGAAACTAGAATCATGGCTCAAATTCATTTCATGATTTGCAAACCCCATGACTATACTAACACTTATAAATTTTGTGCTAGCTGGGTGATATTGTACATGCTTCTTAGAGTTGTCATGTGTTGTTTTATTCTTGTAAACAGGTAAAAATATTGGTGTTTTCCAGAAATAAAGAATATAACTTTTGTAAAGTGTTATGCACAGAACATGAAATAAAAATTCCATGAATTCTGAAGTTCTTTATGCATTTTTGAAAATTATTATTGGAAGAATCAAGATGGTGAAATTATTTACATTCCTTACATTCCAGAAAACATTATCTGAACACAATTGAGAAGAATTTCTATAACATTCTTGTAATGTATGGGTTTTGGATGTGCTTATTTGCCTTCTCTCTGTATCTTCTTAATTGGGTTATTTATTGTCTTATCCGTGTGTTTAAGAGTCCTTTATATATATAAATAAAAGCTATTTGTGAAGAACTTTATATTTTTCTTCATTATATTAGCAAAAATGCTTGCTATGTGTTTGAATACAAATGTTTGACATCTTTGCCTGACTTCAAAAGAACTGGGAATATTTTCATTCTAATGCAGTACTCTTTATCAGGTCAAGAAAGTTCCCGTATAATTATTTTGACAAAATTCACCACTCTGCTATTTTGAAAAGTGCAGATTTATTATAGGGTCACAGCAGGGAATTGCCCTGTGACCTGTCTCCTCTGCAGGCATGGAACCCTTATTTGCAAACTGTTGATCATACTAGAAGTAATTTTTGCTTGTAGGACTGTTAAATTTTTGGCCTATGTACTCAGGATGTTTTGCCAGGAAACAAATCCACACATAGAAATTAGATCATCACAACTCTTTAAATTGGCATTAGCAATACATATTTGTATTCTTGATGTGCAATATCACAAACTGTGTTTGTGACAGAATAAATATAAGTGGATCACCTAGAATCTGGGTATGGTTAGTAAACTTTTTGAGAATTTTCACATACTTTCAGAACTTTCATAAACATAAATAAGACAAACCAAATGAGGTGGTTTATACCTATAATCCTAGCTACTCTGAAAATGGAAATATGGATAGTCACTGTTCAAGGTTAAGCTAGAAGACATACAAGAGACCTTCTTCTCAAACAATAAAAGCTGGATGTGCCAATGTGTGGCTGTCATCCTACCTATGTTGGACATCAACTAGGAAGTTCACTATCCAGGTATCCTAGGAATAAACAAATGCAAGGTTCTATCTCAAAAATAATCGAAGCAAAAATTGCTGGATGTGGCATGAATCAAGTGGTATGGTGGCTGCTTGGCAAATGCCAGGCTCTGAATTTGAATCCCAGTATTTACCAAAAAATTAAAAGTAAACAATATGAAATAATTCTCTAAACTTCTCACTTAGTGTAATTATCATATGTATTCTCCAAATAAACTTGTAGTGAAGGCAGAGAATTAAATAATCCAGATCAATATAAAACTCCAGAATCATAGAATGGCTAAGATTCAGCTTTGAGATCATTCAATGTCTGGATCTTACTGTTCTTAGATCCACAATCTTATAGGAAAAGAAAAGAATGTATATGTACAATACATTTATTTACTCCCTTCATCCAGTTTCACATATCGAAATTCTATCTCAAATGTAATGTTATAGAATTGGGCCTTTGTGAGTACATGGATGGTAATTAAGTCATGCAAGCAAAACTTCATGAATTGGATTTAAATAAACAACACCAAATAAATTTCACTCCTGAACTTTAAAACAGGGCCTCACTCAGAAATAAAAGGACTGACAGTAAGCCAGCTGAAAAGGAGTGTTGTGGTTTCTTTCTTTCTTTCTTTCTTTCTTTCTTTCTTTCTTTCTTTCTTTCTTTTTTTCTTTCTTTCTTTCTTTCTTTCTTTCTTTCATTCTTTCTTTCTTTCTTTCTTTCTTTCTTTCTTTCTTTCTTTCTTTCTTTCTTTCTTTCTTTCTTTCTTTCTTTCTTTCTTTCTTTCTTTCTTTCCTTTGGTTGTGCGGCCTCAAATCTGGGCCAGGGCACTGTCCCACAGTTCTTCAGCTGTAGACCAACGCTCTATCACTTAAGCCTAGGCCCCAAATCCGGCTTTTTCTGATTATGTGGTGCTGAGGAATTGAACCCAGGGCCTCATGCTTGTAAGGCAAGCACTCTACCACTGAGACACCTTCCCAGCGCCACTTTCTCTATTTTATTTTTCCATCTTTCCAGAGTCCTTCTGATATTGAAAAATGCTAAAGCTCCATAGAGAAACGTTTAAAAGTGCCCTTTTGTCCAATTCTGACTTCACAAATTTTGGAGTGTGAGGAATGACATCAAGTACCCGAGAGACCTAAGACAGGACACTTCATCGTCTTCTGCTTTGCTCATCAGCACCTAGTTCAAATTTACACTATATAAACAAATCAACTAATGGTAGTTATAATAAATTTTAAAATGCATACCCAGAAAACACTTTATGAACACTCTTGCACTGTAGTCTCATGGGCTTCCATGTCCAAAATAGGAAACTGAGGTTTAAAAAGAGGTTGCAAAACTGGTATATTGGTTCATTTAAACTCAGACTGATCTATAATCATACTTAGGCTAACATACTATGTGCACTTATTTTTCTGCTCACAGAAAAGTTTTCAAGTTCTACACTCTTATATGCTACCATGATATCTTTATCCTGTTTGTTTTACTGGTGCCCCCATGTCATATCAGCTGAAGTTGATATATCTGTTCCCACTCAGATAAAACAGCTGAGAATTGGGCAACGGTACTTTTAAAATCTCCCATGCAGTAATAATGTGTAATTAAGAGTATGAAATCCTGGGCTAGAGAATAAAACTTGTAGACAGGCACCAGTGGCTCAAGCATGTAATCCTAGTGCGTCAGGAGTCTGAGATCTGAGGATCATCGTTCAAAGCCAGCCCAAGCAGGAAAGTTCATGAGATTCTTATCTCCAATAAACCACTAGAAAACGGAAGTGGCACTGTGGCTGAAGTCGTAGAGCCCTCGCCTTGAGCTCAAGAGCACTTGGAAAGCCCCCAAGCCCAGAGTTCAACCCCATGACCAACCAAAAAAAAAAAAAAAAAAAAGAAGAAGAGAATAAAATTTCTATGATGATGCTAGGCCTACCTCACAAATCTTTCTTGGTCTCTTCCTTCCTTCATTTTTATTGCTGGGGATTGAACCCAGGGCCCTGTGCATATTAAGAAAGTGCCATAACACCAAGCTATATGGCCATTTCCATCTCTCCAATTTCACTCTCCAACTCACCTTGTTCCTGATACCTTACATTCCTTGGTCATAATATTTGGAGAATACTGAACTTCCTAAGTTTTTCATCATTTTACAGAACATTTGTTTTCTCCCTTCCTATGTATCAAGACACTGTGCAGGAAGGATTCTTTTCAACTCCCCAGGCAGAGTTCATATATCATTACATTTATAATAACAACTCACTTAAATAATTGTTTGTCTTCTTCAGACTATTAGTAGACCCATGTTGAATCCTAGCTTTTATATAAACAGGAATAGAATTCTTCTTGTGTTATTTTACTCTTTTTGACTTGGTCAAATTTTCCTGATTTTGTAGGAAAGGTTTTTCTGCAAGAATAATTTTCAGGACATTTCTGCATATTGTGTATAATAAAATTAAGAGATTTCTAGCCAAATCAAACAATTCAGAATTCTAGAGCTTAATGACTGTACTCTGGGTTCCTGTGCACCTGGCACTGCATTTGGCATCTTGGTAGTACAAAAATAGACAATCTATATTGAAAGTTGCTGTCTTTTTGGTTTCCCCTTTTCAGCCATATGAAGAATTTAAGGTGTATAACAAGTAAACTGTGGGAGTATGAGCTGGTAATCTTTTAAAAATATTTTTATTGTAAAATATTGTATAGAGGGGTTACAGTTACATGAGTAAGGTAATGAGTACATTTCCCGTTGAGCATTGTTTCTCCATCCTTTGTTTTCCTCCTACATTCCTCTCTCTGCTTACTTCCCTAATTCTTCTTTCTCTGTATCCCGAAGTTGTGAAGTTCATTTTCAACATAGTGTATTGTACATCTCATTGTTACAATTGGTCAACCACTATCCTTGTTTCAGCATTTTGTTATCCTTCCCCTCCCCAAATTAGAAAAATGTATATACAAGATGCAGGGAGCTGGAATCAAATACAGTGACAACAGAGGATATATGAGTTGGTAATCTTTAGCCTTCAAATTCCAAAACAAAAATAAGCAATGAAAGATCAAATTTGTTCATAAGAGTAATCTCTGCCTTCCAATGATGCTCTGATTCTTCCATTAAAATAAAATCCTGTTCCAGGCTGAAATGCAGATACCAGTGGAAATGATGACATTAAGTTGCTATTATTTAAATATGGCTTCCTATTAATGAAATACCATGGAAAAGGTTTTTACAAAAACTGGATGATAGCAAGAGTCATTTCAGACAAAGTTTATAGTGGGTAAGGTGGGTAAAAGTTACAAAATTGGAACTACATGCTGGGAAAAAGAATAAATTCACAGGGAGGAGTAACTTACTGTTTTAGATGAGCCAAGTTAAGATGGATCATTATGTAAGAAGAAAGTTTGTATTTGGTTCTTTCTAACTCGCAGATACTTTTCTATAAAAAATGAATACTAGAGTGAAAAATCCAAAAGATCTTTGATGATACATATAATATTTTGGAGACAACAAAGATTTTCAGTAATAAAAACAGTTCAATTAATTATGGAATTTATAAACACTGGACTCCCATGTAATCATTATAAGTGATGCTCTTAGAACAGTATGAAATTTCTAAGGATGTTATTGGGTAGGAAATATATGCATGATACAATGAGATGAAAAGTCAAAGTATAAAGTAGGCTCACACCTGTAATACTACCTACTCACAAGGGTGAGATTGAGGATCATGGTACAAAGCCAGCTCCCAGAGAAAGTCCATTCAACTACCAAAATGCCAGAAGTGGAACTGTGGCTAGCACTGAGGTGGAAAAAACACAGAGAACAGTGTTCAGGCCCTGAATTCAAACTCCAGTTTTGGCAATAAACAAATGAATAATCAAAAAGATATCTGAACCCAAATTGTAGGCATATATATATATATATATATATATACATATATATACATATATATATATATATATATATATATATATATATATATATATGGGAACAGGATGGGAACAGCACAAAAATTTACTTAATGGAAATTAAAAGTGACAATATGTTGGAAATGATCTGTACAACTTGGGCGGTGTGATTGAGAGAGCCAGGGAAAGAGGAAGAAAATGAGGGAGGGTGTAACAAGTTACACAAGAAATGTTATAACTGCTTTACTTATGTAAGTATATCCCATCTGTACATAACCTTGACAATAATATTAAAATTACAAAAAACAAAACAAAGCTTTTATTTATATTATATTTAAAAGTATATTTTAAAAGAATTATAGGCATGTATTAAATTTCAAATGCATTGTCCAACTCTACTGGATTATACTGGAATATTGGAAGAATTACTTACACATGAGTCCATGAGTAAGGACCCCAATAAAAATTCGACAAAGAAATGAAACCTGGACCAAAGGGTCCTAATCATAATACCTTACTTCTATAGCAAATCACACAATCTCCAAAATCCTCATAATTTAATCATGATGATGAACCAAAGTCTCCATTTGTAGAAATACATACTTGCAACAAGGATGGAAAAGGCACCAAGAGCCAAAGTAATGATACACAATTTTAAGAAAGATTACATAATAAAGGAATGTGTCCCACAAATTTCCAACTCTAAATCTGGGAAAGTCAGTTATATTTGTCATGCTAATAAAAAAGCACAAATAAAAGCTAACTGTGGGAATCAAAAAGATTGTCTGAGAACAGGTGTTCATTGTGACAGCAAAGTAACTCCAGTGTGAATTACTATGTCTCTCTTTCCTTGTCTTATTCCCACCTCATTCTTGAATTCTGAAGGTCAGATTCTGGGGAGCCAGTTCTCTTAGCTCCAGTAATTAACAAAAGGGTGGTGGGAGATACATAGTTCATGGATTCTCTTTTTTTATTAAGCTTACTGAGTAATAATGGGACTATAAAACAAAAGAAAGTCTTAAGTTTTCCACTAATTTTTGAAATGCCTGCTGTAAGAAGAATCAAAATTAATGAAAAAAACAACTCAGACCAAGGGTATCTCCTATTCCGTCCTGCAATGTTTTCAGGGTGTCTGCTTTGACTCCGGGGTCTTTGATAAATTTGGAGTTGATTGAATGACATTGTCCCATTTGTTAGGAAATGGAAAGACTTGGAAAAAATTATATTAAGTAAAGTAAGCCAGGCCCAAAGAAACATAGGTCCAATGGTTTCCCTTATTTGCAATAACTAGTACATGTCTCAGACAAGCAGAAAAGGTCAGATAAGTTGATGTTAGGTGAAATGAATCCAAGATAAGTACTCAAATGCTTTTTCTTTCTTGTTATTGTTTCTAACATAATTAAGATGGTTCCTTTGTTGCTTTGTATGTCCCCTCCCCTGGTACAATACCTGTTTCACTGTATTTGATGTTGGTATAGTATGTGGAGGGGAAGGGAAAAAATTGTTTATTAGGTTTACAAGTGGACTCATTGCAACAATGAGATGTACAAGACGTTATGTCGAAAAACGACCTTTACAACTTTGGCGCAAGGGGAGGCATGGGGGTGGGAAAGGCGGAGATGAGAAGGGATCATAAGGGGAAACAAAGGAGGAGGCAACAGTGCTTGATAAGAAATGAACTCATTACCTTGCTCATGTAATTGTAAAACCTCTGTACTGTTTGTTCGCAATAAAAAATGTAAAAAAAAAATCCTCAGAAACCATATAAAGATATTTGTGGTGTACTGATACCAGGAAAAATTAAAATGTCATGTATAAATACCAAATGACATTTACAAGCACAGATCCTAATTCTTCTGTGAGCTAATGTGATAATTACACATTTATACTTTCCAACAAAATCACCATTGAGAATACCACAGCCAATTCCAAACACAGAAGCAATGTTGCAAAGAATTGCTAAATTTTTCATCTATTCATTCCTAGAGTTGAGAGAGTTGATTCTGCTGACGTTGACTGTTTGATCCTCTTCCTCCTCATAAATAAATGTGCCTATGTAGAACAATTTATATCTATATCTTAACTTGATGGGTTTCTAGAATTTCTGGTCTGATCTTCAGTCTGAGTACCAGCTATGGAGCATATGTAGTTTAGGAAGATGGACTATTTCTTAACAAGCAGAAACACACTCTAAAACAGTTTTTACAGAAACATCATTGATAATGGAAATATTCTATATATGCGTTGTCTAACAGACTAGCCACTGGCTATATGTGGCTACAGAATCTCAAACGTTAATAGTGTGTGAGAAATTAATCCTTCCAATTTCAGTTAAATGAAATTTTAAATAATGAGATTCATCTACTCTGTTAACTGGACAGTGCAGTTTTCAAATAAGGAAGCTGAAGTACTCACAAAGATGGTGATAATATATATCCAAGTGAAGAAGATTTTATTGGATACTAACTGCATGCCCCTGAAATATCTGAGCTTTTATGTTTTATAGAATTCAGTCATCACTCACCTAGTTTGACAGCTGGGAAAAAAGTGTTAGGAGATATTCATAAGCTACTTGGGTTACTGAAAATTTTTCTTTGAAGATGAGGATTGTGCATGAATCTTTTCTATATTTAGCAGACAGCAAAGTGTGTAGAATCCTGTAGGAGGTAGAAATATAATGTTTGTTTTTCATTATGTCAAAGAGGTGCTCTGTTTATGAAAATGAGAGAGAAGTGAGACAGGTGAATTCTATAAACATACAAACAATATATACAAAATTTGCTACATTCTATTCCATGATAGGCCCTGGAATGAACTTTGGTTCTTTGTACATACTATAGCTATTTACACACTAAAAAACAGAAATGTAATCCTTTAATACTGTTAAAATACATAGACTATCTTCTTAAAATATATTCGTGGACCTATTTTTTCCTTAATTTCTTCCACACCTGCATTGAGAAATGTCTCTAAAAGAAAAACTTCTAGGTGTGTAAAATTTGAACTCCATCTATTTCTTTTGTTGAATTGTACTCTAGATAGGATTGAAATCCCTATTTCATCTTAAGGCTTAGATCTAGAAAAAGAATAAGTATTCTAGACAAATTGTCAAGCCTCATTTTTAAGGAGAGCTATGTACTTATTAGGAGAAATATGTATCTGTCTTGGTAGCTAGGAACCTTCAAGAAACAAAAGAAAAAGAATAATTTCATGGCAGTCTCATGTATTTGCATACCTTCAAGTGAACACTAGCTGCTCTATATTCTATAGTATATTTGCAAGAATATTTTCATAAGGTATTTCTAAGCTATTGTCATACTCCAGAGTAAAGTTCAGGTATGCCTATGTCTCATTATATAGATTGTAGTTGCTCAAAGTCAGAACCTATTGTTTCTATAGGTTTCACATGGCTATCTTTACTTCACTCCGTGTCACTGAGGGCTGGGAGATTCACTTCAAATATATAAATACACACATATACCCACACATATCTGACTGGCTTTCACTATTGTCGTACAAATTAACTCCTTTTTGCCTCTAACTCAAGAGTATCATAAATCTTCTAGCATACACGAAAATGTGACAAGTTCATTATTAACTTGCAAGTAGGTTATATCTCTAGCTTCACACAATTCTAAATACTCATATGAAGAAAAATATATATCTAGAGTTTTGGTGAGCTTTTATATTACAAAGCTCTCAATTTTCATCTTATTTTCCTTGAAGAGGCACCAGTGCTCGATAGGTAATATACTTATTACCTTACTCATGTAACTGTAACACCTGTACAGTATTTTTACAATCAAAAACTTACAAAAAGGAAAAAAGTGAAATTGGATGCCACGTATTTCCATTACAACTAACTAAATATAGGGGCTCTAAGTTTCTACAGGTTTTAAGGACCTAGTAAGTTTTGGATATGCCCCAAGGCCATTACTAAAAGAGATCTAAAAGTGGAAGTAGATAGGTGACCAGAGCATAATTTTGTATCTTTAGTTCACTGTTAAAATAACAGGGGTACAAATCAATATGATGGTTTGTAGATACAGGACCAGAAGACGTACTGGAAACTGACATCAGAGTAGGGTCATTCATTGTGGGAAAACACAAATCAGGAGGCAAGAAAGGATTCAATCAACCGTGTCCATGAAACAACACAGAATGGTATAAAGTCAAAGTGTTAACCAGCCCACGAAGAAGGTTTTTAACATCACTAATCACCAGAAAGTGTTAGTCAAAATAATGAAGAAAATTACTGCTTCATATGAATTAGGCAGGATAACTACAAGAAAAGAAAAGAACAGTGTTGACAAAAGTGTGGTAAAATTGGAACCCCTCTATGGGAACCAGTAGAGCATCTCTTCAAACAATTTAAAACAGGACTATTCATACTAGTCACCTAACCACTCAAGACAGGGGCTGAAATAAAAGGATAGTGGTTCAAAGCCAGCCTGGGCAGAAAATGGGAAGTGGATCTGTGGTTTAAAGTGGTAAAACACTAGCCTTGAGGAAAAGTTCAGAGACAGTGGCCCTGACCTGAGTTCAAGCCCCATGACAGAAAATAAAAAAAGAAGAAAAGAGAATTTTCATATGATCCAATTACTCCATTTCTGGGTATACACTCTAAAGATCTAAAAGCAAGGTCTGGAAGAGATCCTTGTACTCTCATATTCATTTTGTACAATACTCAAAACCTGGAGGCAATCCAAGTGGCCATCAACTAATGAATAGCTAAGGCAAATGTGGTTTATACCCACAGAAGTATATTATTTCAACTTTAAATAGAATTATGTTTTGACAACTGCTATATTATGCATGAATATTTGGGACACTTTGCTAAGTGAAATAAGCCAGTCATAAAAAGATCTAATATTACATGATTCTACTTATATCAGTTATATAGAACAGTCAAATTGATAGAGACAGGAAGCAAAATAGTACCTGATGCATATCTTGAAGCAGAGGAGAGTGGAAAATTGTTTTACTGAATATACAATTTGAATTTTGGAGGATGAAAAGTGTGAACACTGATCTTATACAATATTGTAAATGTACTTACTACAACTATGCTGTATTCTTAAAATGATTAAAATAATAAAAAAAAAAACCTGGGAGAGGAGAAGGAGAATAATGAACAGGTAAGTATAATCAAGGGACATTGTATGCCTATGTGGATATATCAAAATGAAATACACTTATTTAACTAGGTAAAGCTAATACAGAGTTTAAAAAAGATAATACATTTTAAGTTGTTGCATTTGAGCACAATTATTGAAAAAAAGAGAAAAACAACAACAGGCTTGGAAACAATTTAAATTGTCAGAATTCTATAAACCTGTGTTCAAAACTATATCTCATTTAAGTGTGTGAGGGGTTTTTTTTGGGGGGGGGGTCTCTGGTCGTGGTTCCTGAACTCTGGGCCTGGGCACTGTCCCTCAGCATTTCAGCTCAAGGCTAGTGCTTTACCCCTTGAGCCACAGCACTGCTTCTGGCTTTATTCTTTTTGCTTCTGTGGTGCTGGGGAATCAAACCGATGGCCTCATGCATGCAAGACAAGCACTCTACCACTGAGCCACCTTCCCAGCCCCTGTGAGGTTGTTTTTTAAACATGTTTTTATTAGTATTATCTTTAAGTAGTTGTACAAACAAGTTCCCATTCTGCACAACAGTATATGAATACGATGTGTCTGACAACATAATCACCCATCCCTCTCAACCCAACCCTTCTCCCACTTTAAAAAAAAATTGAGATAGGTGATTACATAATACTCACATAATTCACATCATTGTGGAATTATGATACTTAGTAAAAGTCACAAACGTTTTTTAACCATACAAGGAAAATGATCATTTTCATGGTCTATAAAGTTTGTGAATGCTATGAGCTTTGACCACACCAAGTATTTCTTCCATATTAGGTGATGTTTACATTTCTTCCCTTTTGTATAGTGTAGATTATTCCCGCTTTCCCTCTTATTCCTCCCTTCCAATCACTGTCTTTGGATTGCTTATTTCTTTTCCTTCTATGACCAGTGGAGCTGATGGGCCTCTTGTTGTGTGTTGTTCTGTTTTCCACTCATTGTGTTCCTCCTTCTGGCTTCCCTCCATTGAGTGCAGATTTTTTTTAATGTAATGAGAGTATGCTCAGGGAAATCACCCCATTAGTTCAAAATAGATTGTCAATGTGCCTTCATTTGGATGTTTTCATACACATTTTCAATATATAATAGCATATGGAGCATAAGAAATATGTTTCTTCTTTTTCTTATGCTTGAAAGCAGTTTCTAGTTGCAGATAAAATGCATCAACTATTCCTCATACAAAATAGTAAAACATTACACACGAGTTCTATAGCCCTTGATATACATAGCAAAACATCTCAGGTGCTTACCATGATATCCACCCTTCTTTCTGAATCAATAGATTTAACTGAAGTCTAGGGTAAGTCAAATAGTGATAACATTTCCCAATAGTGGTAATATTTAGATAATACAGATAAAAATATTACCTGATAGCATCTAGGATATTGCTTTAAGGCCAGTCAACACATGTTCTGTATTTCTTGATTTCCTTCTTTCTGTTCCTTCATCACACTTCCTGGAACTTGGAAGTGATTACTGGCAATTTAGGGGTCACTTTGGGCCAAGACAGTGAGAGCTATATCCTAATGCTGGGGTATGCCTCCATCTTCTTGGAATCTTCATGCCTGTACTGTCTTCCTCTGGGCTTTCAACAGATAAGAGACTAAACCATTACTAGTTGCATTTTTATGATCATTTGAGTTCTCCTATCTTTAAGATACTTACACTGTGGATTGAGATGCACTCACAGAAAATACATAGTATTGCATATATATATATATATATATATATATATACATATACATATATATTCCTTTAAGTAGTTGTAGCAAGGGTCATCATTCAACAAGTCAGAAAATAAATACAATGCAGCTTGATCAATATCACTCCTTTTATCATTTTTCTTTCATTTGTTCATCAAAATGTCATTACCAGTTTCTTCTCTTCCTCTTGTTCTGAGATAAAAATTGATCTATTGTAAAGCCAAAGGATATGCTTCCTTCACTAGCTAGATCACGTTCACTGACCTTTGCTTTCTTAAAAACTGCTTAACTCCTGCAAGAGGGAATTGAAGGCTGCCAGACAGGAAGGATTGAGTGTAAGCTGTGGGAAGTGTTCTCATACTCTGCATCTAGAGGGCTAGTAAACATGTTGATCTGCTCGATGCCTCAAGCAATTCAGAAAGTGGCTTGCATTTTCTAAAACGTAAATCCAAACTTTCCCCTTCTCCTTCCCACCAAGAATTCTCCCTGAGGCCTCTTCCTACCATAGTGTCTTGGCAGCTTAGAACGCTTTACCTCAGAAATGTGGCACCAGAAGTCTGCCCTATGCTCAGCCAAGCATCTGGGATCTGGCTGATTCATCTATGGCTCTGAAAATACTGCAGTCTAATCTGTGTCCTGTGCTCAGGGTTCAATATGTGTGCTTAAATCCATAGCTACGTGCCTCCAGAGAGAGCAGGCTTTCCTCTTTCTATTAGCATTAGGAGCAGAATTACCATATAGGTTCTTTATAATAAAGCAGCCACACACAGCGGTTGGTTTCATAACCACTTGCTGAGGTGAGTTTGCCTAAGGGAGCCAAAGCAATATGTGAATAAGGTGTTTTCAACTGGAAGCTCATAAGCCTCCATTCCTAAGAGGAAGCTGCTGATAATAAATTCTGTCTGGGAATGGACTTTGTAGGAGATAGAATATTTTTCTGTGAAAGTGATTGCTTGAAGGAAAGCATTGACTACACGTAGCCATAATCTTACAAAAAGCTATTTTAACTAAAGTATATCCTGTAAGTAAAATCGTTCTAGGGACATGGTTCAACTCATAGGCACAGTTTAATTCATAGAGCACAAGCGTAGTAAGAATTTTCTAACAATTTCTGGAATGGTTGTCCTGGTTTCATTGATTGCTCTGAAACTGATCCCCTTTCAAACTAGCCAGCTGAGCTTCAAAAGAGGCAATTGAGCAAGATTTTGAACACAACTTCTGATCAATACCAGAAGTAGTAACTCATTAGGGGTAAAACCTACTTCCTACTCAGACTTCCTACTCAGAGCAGTTGCTTCATTGGCTTCCTGCCAATAACATGCCCTTCAACAGAACTAAACTTTGCCGTGCTAAGTTTCTTTCAACTTGCTTGTCTTTCTTGGGATATTGGCTTACACTATGGGAGTATTCCCAATAATCTGGGGTATTGTCCACAATCTTTGTTATGCAAGGCAGGAACCCTTTAGAAGGAGACACATCCTGCCTTGTTGAGGTAGCTCAAGGTTGGTTTAAACCCACCCATTGTGGTTAATGATGGAAAGTGTATCAGCAATGTCAGGAAAGGGCCGATGGAAGCATCCCAATAAAAAGTTACCTCATGCATTTGCCATGAGAGGAAAAATTGGACTAGTGCCCATTACCTCGTTGGTTGGGGACTTTCATGTGCTGAGTGAGTCTTAGGCACAACGAAAACTTGAGTCTTGATGTTTGTTTTCATTCTCTGGCCCAAGAATAAAAATGTGGGAGCTGGAGGAAGCCATATTTGAGAAATGTCCAGTAAAGGGAGAGTTGAATATGAGAGGGGAGCACAAGAAACTTACAATAGATAGGATTTAGTGCACCAAAAACTGAAATCTCAAGAGACCTGCTAAAATGGGGAATAGGAATTCTAGGCCTAAGGAACCAAAGAAAAATGATCCAAGGACCTGCTTCTGATAATCCACTGGGAGAATGGTGAAAAAGATCTCAGAACACTATTAAATAATGGATAATTTTTATTATTGAGATCCATACTGTGCACTTGTCCAAACAACAATTTGTTATACATAAGTGCTTGAATGTGTGTGTTTTAAATCTTATATGCTGAAAGGGGAACTCAAAAAAGTCATGTACAAATCTGGGTGCCAGTGGCATGCACCTGCAATCCAAGCTACTCAGGATCTGAGGATTGGGGTTCAAAGACAGACAGAGAAGAAAAGTCCTTGAGACTCTTATCTCCAATTAACCACCAGAAAACTGGAATTGGTGCTGGGCTCAACTAGTAGGGCTTTCTTTCGCCTTGTGGTAAAGAGCTCAGGGACAGTGCCCAGGCCCAGAGTTGAAGTCCTATGACCAATAAAAATTAATGCTTGGGTGAAATGGATTAAATATTCTGCTCACCATTACTGTTAAGACTGTGTGGCACAGAGACCAGAAAAACAAGTGGTACACTTCCCACTGTAATGAACCTCAAACCCCCAAGGGCATGGAGTGCATGATCTGTTGGCCAAACACAGCTTGGGGAAACTCGAAAGACCCTGCTGTTGCTGTTTGCAAGAGGAGGATCTAAGACAAAAATCCTATCTTCCCAAGGCCAACTATACCCCTTGCCTCTGTAGGTACGGGGGACAACTGGCATTTCTGGGAAACTTATCAAGATGCAGTGAAGGCCGAATCTGTGAAGAGTTGAGCAGTAAGCACTAAATATAGCCAGGGGAATTGTCTGATGGTATTGTGGAAGACCAGTGCTGGAGACGTTCCTGGCCAACTAGAGTAGAAACTGTGCTTTGTTCAATTTGCACTTACATCCTAGCATTTCATCCACTTGTCCGTTCTCAAACATTTTATACTAGTTAGGAGAGACCCCTTCCCCAGAGGGTCATTCATATTTCATATTTACATAGGTACTATTCAGGATCCTCCCCCAAATGTTTCCAAAAATTCAAGCCAGGCCCCAAATAGCAGCTTAGGAATCAGTATAATTAGTATAAATAAGTTAGTATAATTAGTATAAATAAAATGTAGTTTGGAGGCTAGGAATATGGCTTAGTTTTAAATTGTTTGCCTAGCATGCATGAAGCCCTGGGTTTTATTCCTCAGCACCAGATAAACAGAAAAGGCTGGTAGTGGCACTGTGGCTCAACAGGTAGAGTGCTAGCTTTGAGCAAAAGAAGCTCAGGGAGCACTAGGACTGGCAAAAATAAAATGTAGAGTAGAATAAGATCAACAGAGATTTGTTAATTATACTAAAAGATTTTTTAAACCCCTAAATTAAGTGCTCTAGTAGGATGGCATGGGAAAATTAATTCTAGAAACATTATCTATAAAGGGTAGATTTTTTTTTGTGATTGAAGGCCAAAGCTGCACAAAGGACTTAGAAGAATTCAACATTGGCAAGTGAGAGAACTAAAAACTCAGATAAAGGGCTGAGAAAGTTGCTCAGCAGTAGAGTGTTTGCCTTGCATGCTTGAGCCTCTGGGTTCAATTCCTCAGCACCACATAAGCAGAGAAAGCCAGAAGTGGTGCTGTGGCTCAACTGGTAGAGTGCTATCCTTGAGATGAAGAGCTGAGGAACAGTGTCGAGGGCCAGAGTTCAGTCCCAAGACTGACCAAAAATGAAAAAAAAAGGCAAGCTACACATAAAGGGTTTCCTACCAAGAGGGACAGAGGGTTTCCTACCGAGAACGAGGGAGTTTGGTGGATTTTTATCTAGCAGGAATGCAAGTTTCCCTTCTAGTGGGAGAAGGATTGCCTTCTAGTAAGGAGGGTGTTAATGATCACATTGGTCAAAAACATAATTCAGTTTCATAATGCCCAGATAAGTGTCTAATGTTTGTCAGGTATTGACTGGTGAAAACATATATTTATTAATGTACTACCATCTGCGTGTCAATCTGTTCTTATTTTCTCAACCCCAGGGGCTCAATCTCAAGTCCGGCATAGTTTGTGTCAGCTCATTTTGCCCCAGGATTGCATGCTGACCCTCACCCATTCATGAATTTGGCCCTGTAGGCCATGAATTCAGATGCCAGCACTCCCAAACAATAATCGTGGAGTAAGAACCTGATGGTGACACATGTTTTCCTTTTCTGAGAAAATCTTGGGTGTCAGGTATGAAATGGAAAACATATGCAGTCCTATATCCTATGTAATCAAAGTAATCAATGTTCTATGTGCCAAAATAATCAATAAAATAGTCAATATATGAACAAAATGAAAAATAAAATGAATAACTACACTGAACGTAATATAGAATCAACATATGTATGTAAATATAAATCATATATCTAAAATGTACACGAATGGGATGTTTTCTAGTGTTGAGGATCGGTTTCAGGCCTAAGGAACAGAATTGAATTTCTTCACTTCAGGGAGGCGAGCTTCCCCTTCCCTTACAGTGCAACAGAGTTACCCAGACCATGAGTTCCAATACCAGTCCTGGCAGAGAAAAATGGCATCTCTATACTATGTGATGCCCAATTCTTAGGTATTTCATTATGCCTTCATTAAATGAATGTGATTGTGTAAATGCTTCATAAAGTATTGATTAAAATTGATCAGTGTCCTATAATAGTGTATAATTTTATCCTGGAATCATTCAAGAACTGCCTATTCAATCATACATACATCCCATTCCATTCGTATTCATATGGATATGAATGAGTGTCTTAAGATCTCCTGCCATTTGGAGGTGGCAGGACCAGGATTTGAACTGTGGGCTCCAGCTCCCACCACTTAAACCTACTGATAGGGAACTCACTGGTCTGTCCCAAAACATCAGCAAGACCAATGATTAGGCAGGCACCAGTGGCTCTCAGCAGTCCTTCTTGATACAAGCCTGTATAGGAGGATTATGGTCAAAGTCACCGTAGGCAGGAAAGTCCTTGAAACGCCTGTCCAATTTCAGTGTCAACAAAGCCATAAGTAGACCCGTATGGTAGAGGGCTAGCCTTGATCAAAAGCAGCTCACGGACTGTGCCCAGACCTTGAGTTCAAGTTCCGAGATTGGCAACAAACAGTCATACAGAACAATCTGTGCAGCCATGCAGCTAAAGCAAGTCACCCTCTAGTCTCCAACTGAATTGGACAGAGTTTACATGGAAAGGGGCTGGAGAGCCGCTGTCATCTTGACTCCACCTATGCAGCCTGCATCACAGGATTCTGACTGCACCCCCATTCTTTCATGGTTCTTTCTAACCAATGGGATGCAAGAATTGTGGCCACTCCCATATTCCATGCTGTCCAGTAGCACCCAGATTCCCTCTGTTGGTTGACACCACTACCAGCAGTTGAGGAAGTTAGAGGTGGCTGGGTGGTGAGCAAGAGTCTTGAGGCGACTTTGGAGTGGATTAGGAAACTTACAGCCTAGTCAGTGAGTGGGAGAATAGAGGATTACCCAGAGCCTGGGAATATGGCCAGCCCATCTCTCCCATCCTAGTGCTCAGATGTCTTTAACAACCAGACTCCGTGAGAGAGTTGTGGGCAAGAAACAACTGCCAGATCACAGACAGAAGAATCCTGCCATCAGACCTGCAACATTCAAAAAAACAAAGAACACAAAAAAGGGAGGGATCCCCAAGACAAACACCACTGGAGAGCGTGATTCAAAGGAAGGTCCAGGGGCCACCCCTGCCTTTGGAGAGTGTTATAGCCATCAGGGTCCAGAGTGGCAAGGGTCCGGATACCACCAAAGATCTTCAGAGTTGCTACCAACACATGGTGCCTGCCCTGGACCGCAGCAAAAGAAGAAACTAGGTGCTCTGTGCCAATATCTAACCACTGAATCAGGAAAAGACAGACCTCCAGTATCAACGGGAGAAAGAGAGGAAGAAGATAGCCCAGGGGCACAAAGAACTGAAAATAGAGCTAGAAATCCACAAGCCACTCAAACAATAGTTGGTTGTGGCAGAAAGCGATTTACAATCAGCACCGGCCCACATGCAGCACGTGGCCGATCACAGAGTAATGGAGCACAAAACTCTCACCAGCTGCCTGCAGGCCACATAGCAGCGAATGGCAGAGTTGGAGATGGAGGCTTCTGCAGTCACTGCTGCACAGAAGGAGATTGAAATATTCTTCGAACAGCTGAATGATGTAACACTTCAGCTAGAGTAAAAGATCAGAAGCTTCTATGACCTGGAGCAAGTGAACAAAGATTTGCAGGAGAAGCTGGAAGCACTCTGGACATAGAGGAGCAACAGGAATAACAGAATCTGCAAGCTCCAACAAGCATTGGCAGGGCATGAGGTACTAACAAGACTACTGGACAACCTGAGTTGGATGGTGACAGCAGCGAATCTGGACACAGACACCTTAGGGAAGGACCTGAGAATTGAGAGGTCCACACAAAGGAGGAGGCCCGGCCGCTGACCGAGCAGGTGAACCAACTGACAGAGCAGAAGGAGGAAGGGGCTAGGCAGGTGATGGATTTGGAGAAAGAGCTGGGGGAACTGAGAAGGAAACTGGCAGAGCCATGGCCCCCCACAGGACTATCTCAGGCCAAGCAGCAGCTGCAGACCCAGGCCTACCACATGCAGATGGAGTTGAAAAACCTGGAGGAACAACTTCACATCCAGGTCGAGGAAAACCAGAGGCCCAATATCCAGAATGCAGAGCAATGGGAACAACTGCGGAGACTGGAGGAGAAGGCGGAGGGTTGGCAAGGGATCCCGGAGACCCCATGATGCACATGTCTGTGCGACCCACAGCTAGAAGAACAGCTGGCCTTGCTGTGGGTTGCTCTCCATAGGGTGAGCGGTGAGAAGGAGGAGTTTGCTAGCATCTTGGACTCTGAGCAGCAGGTGAAGAAACATCTGCAGGAACAGATGGACCACTCAGAGGAGAAGATAGAGAAATGGAAAGAGATGGATGAGAGAGAGACCCAAGTGTCTTGGGAGCTGCAGGAGCAGCAGGAGCAGTCCCTGGCCCAGCTGCAGGAGCTCAGAGCCACCTGTGAGCACCACAACACCTCCAATGAACGGCTAAGCTCCAAGAAGTAGGCCTTGCAGCAGCACCTGCAGAGGCAGACCCAGCTGCTGGAGCAGCTTTAGCAAGTGCAGGGCCCAACCAACTGTGGGGACTAGGTGGTGCCCCCAAAGTGGCAGGACACTCTCAAGTGCCTGGAAGTAATCAGAACACAGGATGAGTGCCTGCAGGCCCAGCTGAACTTCCTGGCTTTCCCTTGGGAAGGGGAAGGTGTGAGCCCTGGATAAGCAAAAGGTAAATATGTGAATCCCCCTGATGTGCCCATCACAGAGGATAGAGACATCCTCCAAAGTAAGAGGGATGTGTCTCTGCAAGCACTCTTTGAGGCTGACATCCACAGGGGGAAACTCCTGCCGCAGGAACGGTGGGCCTGTTGCAGGCACTCCATCCACCCGACAGCTCAGTGCCAAATAGAGCTGGATCCACAGGTACCCGCCCCGTGAGCTGCCACCACAGCATGTGTGAGGATGGGAAGTGGGACAAGTGGGAGTCTAAAAACAAAATCTGCTTAATCCACAACCTGCCTGATGAGTTGCACTTCCATAGTCCAGCGAACAAGCTCCACCATCCATGCAACCAGGTGTTGGCACATATCCACACCGTCCAGGAGTTGCTCCTGGTATGTAACGGACAGATGTTCATCCTGGATCAACTGTGTCGGGAGAAAGCAAAGGGCATGTGCCAGCTGTCACAGGAGAAGATAAAGAAGAGGAAAGAGCTGCAGGAGCTGCTGTCTCTCTTCTCAAGGGGCTCCAGATGTCGGTCCAGTCTGAGTCCCCCATCTGTGTTGCTGCTTTAGAGGCCTCAGGCTCCTGGGTGGGCAAAATGAGGGAGGAGCAGAAAGGTTTTGAAGAATTGCAACTTCAAGACCATGTGGAAACTGCCAGAGGAGAGGTCGGGGTTCCTTACCCTGTAAAGGACTCTACCACAGAGCACATCCTGCCACAGACGTCCCACATCCAGAGCCACCCACAGCTGGCGAACTCAGGCTTGCAGCACTCTGTCCCTTTTTTCTGTAGGCTGATGGGGATGATGACTCCCTATGTGACATATTGAGTCTCAAAATCCTCGGCAGCCACCAGAACTAGGTGGCCAGGTGTCCTTCTCTAGGTCTCCATCTGCCTGGTGATGGGAAGGGTAAACTGTGGGCTGCGTAGAGCAGAGGCTGCTGGGAGGAGACAAAATTCAAGGGATATCTAATGGCCCATTGGTGAAGAGGGAAGAGGCCCATGTTATGCTTATCACAAAGAATAAATTGTTTTCAAAGGGATACAAATCCTCCACAAAGATTTCTTCTTCCAGTCATAAGGCTTGAACTCAGGGCCTGGTCACTGCCCCTGAGATCTTTTTGACCAAGACCGGTGCTCTACCAGTTGAGCCCCACCTCTCCTTCCAGCTTTTTCTGTGTGGAATTGAACCCAAGGCTTCAGACATGCTAGGCAAACACTCTACCACTTAGCCACATTCTCAGCTAAGATGATCCCCTGCCCCAAAACACATATAGTCTTTACTCAGATAAATTAGAAGTAGGGGCTAGGATGAATATGAAACACAAATCTGGTTCACACAGGAATACTCCACTGCCCCCACTTTGACACCCTTATTTAAAGTTTCTCTTTTACCTTTGAGGGATGAGAGAGGGAGAGGGGAGTCCCGAGAGAGGAGTACCAAGAACAGTGGCCCCCTGAGCTCCACAGCCTCCCCCACAAATGTAGTCCTCCAGATTCTGATCTTACCTGACTCAATGTGGAGTCTACATTGTCTCCCCACCCCTGCAAGGCTCAGGATGAAATAAATGTCAGCCCTGGACTTAGCCCACACCCAGGGTGGAAACTCCTAGTCCCAGACCGACTTCCACCCCTAACTTCCCTGAGTTTGGCTAGACCCACCACTCACCACAATGTTGGTGGCCATGATCTCATGGACGGATTTCAGGAAGTAGGTCTATTGCAGAAGCAGCAGGGTGAGTATGGAAGAAGGAGGTGGGTGATTGCTCTGGGATCTTCCTCCTCGGAGCCCTCCCATCCAACTAGGGCCATGGTGACCCGAAGCATGCCAAGGTCAGGGGGTGAGACAGATGGAGGAGCACAGGACTAAAGGAGGTAATGCTTTATCTTGGTGCACTTGAAAATTCCAATTATATTCAGCCCATGTCAATCCCAGAGCCAACATGCAATGCCTCTCGTTGTTGTTTTCCATGAGTGCTGTCCCTGAGCTCTTTTTCTCAAGGCTGGCATTCTACTACTTGAGCTACAGGGCCACTTCTTGTTTTCTGATGTTTCATCAAGGATAAAAGTCTCATACACTTTCCTGCCCAGGCTGGCTTGTCACCATGATCCTCCAGATCTCAGCTTCTAGAGTAGCTAGGATGACAGGTGTGAACCACCAGTGCCCAGAATGTGATGCCTTTTAAAAGAATCTTGGCGAGTGTGTAAAAGGAGCCCCAAAGGGCTGGGATAGATCACGACCCAATCAAGGAGCTGGGATGGGGAATGCCGACTTTCTAGTCATTCTGTTCCCCAAAATTAAAGATGCCAAGTGGTGTTGTATGCATCAAACTCCTAGGCCAACAACCACCAGGCTTAATGCGGAAAAGGTAGAGAATACCTAAAAATTGCAGTGTAGAAATCTCTGATTTTGCATGCACATAGTGTGTGTGTGTGTGTGTGTGTGTGTGTGTGTGTGTGTGTGTGTGCATGTGTGTTTGTGTGTACCGGGTCTTGAACTCAGAGCCTAGGTGGTTACCTTTAGCCTGTTTGCACAAAGTTGGTGCTCTACCACTTGAACTATAGTAGCTCCACTTCCCAGCTTTTTGGTGATTCATTGGAGATAAGAGTCTTCCCAGGTTAGCTTTGAATCTTGATTTATCCTCCAGTGTCTGCCTTGAGGAGCTAGGATTATAGGCATGAGCCACTGGCATCCAGCTGCATGGATGTCTTTTCATAGTCTCTTCTGTTCTAACAGCTATCTACTTGCTCTGGCCTAGATCTCTGGCCTCTACATCAGCTCCCAGCAGCCCCTGACTGTGTGGAGAACATAAAGCTCAAATCTGTCAATGCATCCTATTTCTTTGTCCTCAGGGGAAGGAATGATTCCTCTGAAACCTGGAGGAGTAGGGGTAGGGGTAGAGACAGGTGGGATAGCTGTAGATGGGTGCTCAGCTAGAAGATAGATATCCTGTTTTATCCAAGAAGGAAAGCATGGCCAGATAATGACTCATGCTCTTATATTCCTAGCTCCCTCAGGAGGCTGAGATCTGAGGATTGACATTCAGAGGCTACCCAGCAAAAAATATCTGTGAGACAGTCCTCTCCCAAAATACCACCTGAAAGCTGGAAGAAAAGCTCTGGCTCAAGTGGTACAGTGCTATCCTTGAATGAAAAAAACTGAAGGACAGAACCCGGGCCCTGAGTTCAAGTCCTACTACCAAGATGCACTCATGGGCATGTGCACACACACACACACACACACACACACACACACACACACACACAAACACACACAGAGGGAGGTGGTAATGATAAGCAGAGCTATAACTGCAGGCAGTCCTGAAGCATAATCATAGTAAACTCTTAAACAACATCAGTTGTTTCTCCCTAAGTCTTTCTTGGGCTGAGGGATCTGTGCCTCCATCTAAGCACTGGGGAGGAAAGCTGGGTTCTGAGCCCTGGGACTACTGGGATATAGCGTTTACTACAAACAGCAGCCAGCCGGCACTGGATTCCTGAGACTACAAGTCTTTCATGAGCCCAACTCAACACCGCCCAAGGTGTGCCTGACAAATGTGCATTCTTGTGATATCCATATGAGTGGGCATTTACTGTTTTACCCCTCCTGGACCAGAACTGTGGTCTGAGACATCGATTTAGTGCTCAGATCCACACTGCTCTCATGATAGATGTCATTCTGATGACCGGGTTGATGACCTCCGTGTCACAAGGGTCCATCCATCTCTAGTACAGTGGCCCACTCTGTATGCAAAGGCCTCCGAGGAGGCTGCTCTAAAGAAGTGTAAGACACCTAGACATTGGGAGACCCTCAGGAACCCCCTGGAAAATACTCTGCTTAGAGCCACAGCATGAGGTCAAAGCAGGCCAGGTATTGTTCATGTAGCTCAAAAACTGGGCCTGGTTGCTGTCCCCAGCTCTTCATCTTACCACTTGAGCCACAGCACCACTTCCGGTTTTCTGGTGGTTCTTGGAGAACAGAGTCTCCCAGACTTTCCTGCCCAGGCTGGCTTTGAATGGCAATCCTCCAATCTCAGCCTCCTGAGGAGCTAGGAGGACATGCATGAGCCACCAGCGCCCAGCTGATCTGGCCTTTCACCACAGTGGAGTAGGAGCTCCTGAAAGCTTTTCTTTATTTTCTCTGTGCCAGTACTGGGGCCTGAAATCAGGGTCTGGCCTGTGGTCTCTTTAGTTTTGCCCTCAAGGCTGGCAATCTACCACTTGAGCCACAGCTCCATTTCTGGCTTTTGGTAGTTCATCGGCAAAAATGTCTCACTAACTTTCCTCCCCTGAGCTGGCTTTGATTCACGATCTCTGATCTCAGTGTCCTGAGTAGCTACGATTTACAGGGGTTAAGCCACTGGTGACACTGGGCTAGAAGCTTTTCTTAAGCAAGCATTCTTCCTTGCATTTGCCCTGACTCCTCCATGCAAAGGAGGCCTGAAGGTCAGGAGCTGTGGAAAATAGGCTTCTGGTCAAAGAAAATGGCTGGGGTCCTTGGTGAAAAGACACACTAATCTTCCCCTGGACCCTATTCTGCCCTAACTGTGACTCAAGTGTAAATTTTGTCCCAGACTTGAGTGTTCTGCCAGACTTGTCTGAAGCCACAGAACTTTCATTCCACCGACACTACCAGCTCTACAACACACCTCAGGACCTTTGCCCAAGCTGTACTTATTGCCTGAGGCTCTCTGCCTTGTTCCACATCTTAGAGCTCCTGTGGAATTTTGGCACTGGTTATATCACCTCATGGAGCAAGCCTTTCCTTCCCTTCTCCCCCTTTAAAAAATATATTGAGTTCCTACAGATTGAACTTGTGCAGGCTGACTGGAAAATGCTCTATTGTGTTGGTGGTGGTGGTGGTGGTGGTGGTGTGTGTGTGTGTGTGTGTGTGTGTGTGTGTGTGTGTGTGTGTGTGTGTGCGTGTGTGCATGCGTGCATGTGCACCCACGCATGTGCATGCGTGCAAACATGCATGCCAGTCGTGGGGTTTGAATTCATGGCCTGGACGCTATCCCTGAGCTTTTGTGCTCAAGACTAGCACTGTACTACTTGAATCTCAGCTCTACTTCTGGCTTTTGGGGTTTAATTGGAGAAAAGAGCCTCATATATCCGTTCCTGCACGCAATTGGCATCCTCAGATCTCAGCCTCCTCAGTAGTTAAGATTACATGGGTGAGCCCCCAGCACCTGCCCTCTACCTCTTACCCATAACGGCCCTCCTCTGAGTCCCAGAAGAATATGTCTCACTCTGCGTACTTTTTTTTTTGTCAATCTTGGGGCTTGAACTCAGGGTCTGGTCATGTTCCTGAGCTGCTTTTTTTCAACACTAGCACTTTTATCACTTAAGCACAGTGTCTTTTGGCTTTTTCTCTTTCTGTGGTAGTGAGGAATCAAACTCAGGGCTTTGTGTGTGCTAAGTAAGCACTCTACCAGTAAGACACATTCGCAGACCAAGGCTCATTTCTAAAAGAAGCTATGACGTTAGGATTTATTGGATTACCCACTTTGGCACAGAAATCGCTGTCTGTTTCCTATCTTTGTCAGGATTTGGGACCATCCTGAGACTCTGCAATAAGGAATAATGAGTGAATGATGGCCACCAGGCCCCAGAGGTCTAGGCTAACATCTTACAGGGAGATAGAGGAAATGGAGACACAACCTTCGACAACTCCTACAGCCTAGGACCTGTGGTTTCCCTCGAGGCAGTGGCTGGCTGCTAGGTGTTCTGATGGGACATCTCAGCCAGAACATAATGCACCCATTGCACACACTGTAAAGCTAAATTCAGAAATCCTTAACCAAAAGACCACCAGAGGCCACCACCAATGTAAAAGCAAAGTAGTCTTTATTGCGAGCTCAAGCTTGGTCCCCTCAGATTTACATAGCAGCAACCGAGGTTTGCAGCACCTTTTATACACTTTTTAGGGACAATTCTATATTATGATTGGCGAACTAAAATGTGGGAAAGGACCAGAAACAAGTTGTTGGTTAGATCATGGGGACTGACATACTTTAAACTGGTTGGCTTGTACCACAGGGAAGTCTCAAGAGGATATGTGCTAAACTGCAGGGTGTCTGGTTTAGATAATGGTCACCAGACCACAGAAGGGGCTGTTTTGGAGTTTCTGATACCTTGACATCCTGCCTTAAGCAAACACCATGTGTTTCCCCAAATTGTCTGTGCAATGCTATTTCAGATATCTCCACATCCTGGCATCTAGTGTTCCCAGGACTGTCTGTGGCTGGAATAGGTCAAGGGTGGCAGAACTGAGTTGGGGTCTTCAGTAAAATAGAGTTGCATAGGTTCCTCAACACCAGTTGCACACACCAGCCCAGGCAAAGCCTTCGTGGCTTCAGTTCTTAAATGGCAGGAAAGGATGATTTGTTCAAGCTGCAGACTTAGTACTCTCTGAGGGCTTCTTCCAGCTTGCCCAGGTTGGGGGGCTGGGCATGGGCAACCTGCTGAAAGCCCATCATCCAGGCCCTGTCGCTGAGCTCCTTTTGCTCAATGGTAGTGCTCTGCAACTTGAACCACTCAGTGATTTTGTTTGTTTATTTCTTTTGTTTTCCTGTGATCTCTTAAGAAATACAAGGGTCGCGGACTTTCCTGCCCAGGCTGCATTCAAATTGGCATCTCAGCCTTCTGAGGAGCTGGATCACAGGAAGGAACCACTGACAACCTGGCTTACTTTTCTTCTTGTTCTTTTTTTTCGTGACAATCTGAAATCTTAACGGTGTCATTCCAATGGTTTGCATTCCAAGAAAACTTCCCAGGCCTGGAATTCGAATGCTAGGACTGGCACCCACAAATAGAGGGAGATCCTGCAAACTCATTCCTATTCATTTGAATGCTAATGGAATGTTATAAAAGTAATAAGTAAATTTGAAATTAATTCATGATTCTATTTTAGAATGCGACACAAAAATTATTGAATTTATATCTTCCATTCTAGCACCATGGTATGATTAAGGATATTGACTGATATTTTATTAATGCTTTTGTAAGTATTCAACGATGATTCTTCATTAAATGGAGGCATAATTTAATAACTAATAATTGGTAATTATATATATAACTTAATAATATAATATTCCCTCTGCATATATATACACATATATATGTATGTATATATATACATATCTATACATGTATATACATGTACATATATATATATATGCATATATATATATATATATATATTGGGCACTACTGTGGCTTGATTATAGGTCCTCAGAACTTCCTGGCAGCTCAGTTTGCTGGAGGCTGGTGTGCTAAGACTGTGACCCATTTATGAATTGGGCATTGTAGGCTGTGAGTTGAAATCCCCGCATGGCCAAAAATTTATTCATGGAGTAAGAAGCCAATTTTGACAAATTTTTTTCCTTCTCTGTGAAAGTCCTGGGTCTCAGTATATGTGATATGATATAATAAAATAAATGTTATATGTACAATAATACTAAATAAATAAGGGTAATAAATATCATATGGAGTAAACCCATATGACATAGATCTAATATATGACTATTATATTTTATAGTGCTGGGGCTTCAATTCAGGCCCTGGGAACTTGTCTGAATTGCTTGTCTTCGAGGACGGTGATCTTCCCCTTCACCCACAGTGCCTCAGAATTCCCCAGACCCTGAGTTTAAATCCCAGGCCTGCAAGAAAAATGGGGCAAATTCCAAGCCATGATGATGATGATGATGATGTTTTGGGTCAACCACCGGGCTTGAACTCAGGTCTTGGTATCTCTGCCACAGCCGATCCTTGGATCCCAGGTCCCGAGTTCAAATTTCGGGACTGGCTAAAATAAAAATAAAAACGAGAGATAAAACTGAGAAGTTCAAGGAGGTGGTTTTACTTTTTTTTTTTTCATTGCATTGTGACCATCCTGGGTCTAAATGACAATGCCCAGAAAGTGTACATGACCTTACATTCCTGATATTTGGATGACTATTAGGGAAGCCAAGCAAAAACTGGCAACTTAAGCCTGGAAATCGAATCCTGGACTGCCGGGATGGCAGGAGATTCTAAGAAACATTTTCCAATATACATCTGTGTGAATGGAATTTTGTAAAAGTAACAATTACCTTAGTAGTTAGTGTACGATTATATTATAAAATTATACACAATTATACAACTTTGAATAATTTTCAATTAATATTTTATTATGTATTCAATCATGATGCTTAAAAAAAGAAGGAATAATTTAATTGCCAATAATTGGTTGTAATATTGTATATGCAATTTTATAATATAGAGCCATCTCACGTTATATACATCTATCCATCTATCTATCTATCTATCTATCTATCTATCTATCTATCTGCAAGTCTAAACATTTATCTTTTTATACACTTGTCACTAATGGGGCTGAGTGATAGAGTGCTCGCCTAGTACGTACAAAGCCTTCGTTTCGATTCCTCACTACTGTGTGCATAGGAAAATCCAGAAGTTGTGCTGTCGCTCAAACAGTCAAGCACTAACTTTGAGCATAAAAGATTAGCGACTGTGTCTAGACCCTTCCTCAAGACCCATGACTGGCACCAAAACAAAAAATAAAAAGGAAAATATAGAATGTTCTGACTGCAACTATATAAGAATAGGGCTGCAAATACCTCATCACAGAGCAAGGAGGGAGTCTAGTGCTGACAGCTGCCGTCTAACCTGACTTAGCCAGAGGTGAACCACTGCAACCCATCTCCACAGAACCGGCTGCTGCTGGCTTACTTACCCCTGTCATCCAAGATACTCAGGGACTGAGATCTAACACTGGTGGGTTTAAAACCAGGCCCTGTCAGGATGTCTGGGAAACTCTGAGCTGTGGCTCAAAGTGGTAGAGCTCTAGTCTTGAGCAAAAAATCTTAGGACAGTACCCCCAAACTCTCAGTGCAATTCCATGGCTGATGCCCTCCCTCCAAAACCCCATCCCTCTAAAATCTAAATTTGGACTGTTTGTGAGGTGTTTCTGAAAGAATTGTGATACTGATGAAAGCACCTTAATTTAATGACAGCATGTGGGATACAGCTATGTGATCAGTCCTTCATGAGATGTTGTGTGTTGAGTCATTCACGCGGTGCATTTTTTCATCTGGTTCTTGTAAGAGCTCCACAAGTAAGATGATGATTTGCCCCTGTCAGGGCCAAAATTATGTATGTACCTATCTCTAGTGAGTTGTCTCCTGCAGACAATTTTTTTGGCTTAAGTTTCTCAGTCATGAACCTTGAACTCAGGACCTAGCCACTGACACTTACCTGTTGGGATCATGGCTAGTGCCCTACCATGTAAAGCCAAGGAACACCTTGCAACAGAGTGTTAGGGTCTAGGTGTATAGTAGCTAAGGACTGTCATCCTGCCTACTCAGGAAGCTGAGATCTGACGATCTGGGTTCAAAACTATCCCAGACACAAATGGTCCCATGAGACTTTTATCTCCTATTCACCATTTAGAAACTTGAAGTGGAAGCCTCGCGCCTGTCATACAAGCTACTCAGGTGGCAGAGAGCTGAGGATCACGGGTCCAAAACCAGCCTGGATAGAAAATTCCTTGAGATGCTTCTCTCCAGTGACCCACCAAAAACCAGAAGGGGTGCTGTAGCTCAAGCAATTGGCTTTAGCTGAAGAGCTCAAGGACAGCATCCAGGCCTAGATTTCAATTCTTCCAACTTCCAAGAAAAGAAAGAAAGAAACCTGCAGTGGTGTACTGAGAATGTGTCTTATGGGTAGAGTGTTTTGCATGTATGAATCCCTGGGTTTGATTCCTTAGTACCGCATCACTAGAAAAACGCCTGAAGTGGCTGTGTGGCTCAAGTGGTAGAATGCTATCCTTGTACAGGAGAAACTCAAGTACTGTGCTCAGGTTCTGAGTTCAAGCTCCAGGACAAGTGAATGAACACACATACATGTACACACACACACACACACACACACACACACACACACACACACACACAAACACACACACTGATGCCAGAAGTGAAGCTGTGACACCAAATGGTAAAGCACTGAGCTTCTGTTCTGAGCTCATGGTAAGCACCCAGGTCCTGTGTTCAACCCTGAAACACAGCCACCCAGGGCCCAACTAGGAGAGGTCAAAGGTTTCAAAATCTGATGAGCTTCACCAGCCCTAGATGACAGGAAGCATTGTGATATGACACATGTGCTTAGATTTAGCAAGCTTCCAGAAACCTAGGGAAGCACCATTGCCAATAATGAGTCAATTCATTAGGTCCAGCTACCTAGTTGTCTGCCAGAAGGACCCTTGAATTAATTGTAGCAGGTTATTTTAAAACTAGAACATAGTCTAACAAAGACAGGATAAGTGCAGGGAACTTGGCCTATCATGGGAGGTGGCACGAATAAAGACTTCCTGTCAAAACAGCACTGGAGAGAGAGATAGCTTGGGGGTACAAAGATGCCTTTTTCTCCTGGCCTTCAGAGCCAGCCCACACTCCTCCTCACTAATTGGCCTCGATGGAGTTTTTTGTTACACAGCAGTACAGGAGTGAGGGCTTTTGTCTGCCTGTTCCAACAATGAGGCAGACTTCCTCCAGCAGTCACTGGTGAGGAGAAAACCTCAGGATAAAATGGGAACAGCAAAGGGAGCCCCGGAACACGCACTGTCTTGAAAGCACTTTCGGTGTTATGAAATCATTCTATTCAAAGCAAATTTCCTAGCTGGATGCCTTTCATCATAGGGACTCTGGACCTTCACTGATAGAAATATATGCATACATACATGGGGACACATAGAGTTACTGGCTATTTTTTTGGCTGTTGCGGGGGTTGTACTATGAGCCTAGGCACTGTCCCTGAGCTACTTTTTCTCAAGGATAGTGTTCTGCCCTTGAGACACAGCCCCACTCATGGAGATTTTGTATTCCTGTGATCCCTCAGAAATGAGAATGTGGTGGACATTCCTGTCCTGGCTGAATTCAAACCGGCATTCCCTACCTCTCAGCCTCCTGAAGTGCTAGGATTACAGGCAGGATCTGCTGACACCTGAGTTTCTTTCTTCTCATACTTTTCTTTCATCATGACAATCTGAAATCTTCACAGTGTCATTCTAATGGTTTGCATTTCAAAGTAAACTACCCAGGTCTGTAGTTCAAATGCCAGGACTGCCACATACAAATGGCAGGAGATCTTGAGAAAATCATTCCTATCTATAGGAATGCTTACTGTAATGTTATAAAAGTAACTATTAAATTTGCAGTTATTTCATGATTCTCTTATAGAATGCAGCACAAAAACTATTGGATTATGTCTTCCATTCTAGAACAATGGTATGATTCTCCTAATTAAGAAATAGTGACTACTTTTACATTAATGCTTTAATAAGTATTCAACCATGATACTTCATTAAGTGGAAGCATAATTCAATAACTAATAATTCATAATATATATAATTTAATATCCGTACATTGTCTCTCTCTCATATATATAGCTAAAGACACATCTGCCTGTCTGTCTATCTATTTATCTGTCTGTCTGTCTGTCTATCTATCTATCTATCTATCTATCTATCCACCAATGCTATTGCTTTATCGAAAGTCCTCAGAACTGACTGGCAGCTCAGTTTGCCAAAGGCTTTTGTTTTACAACTGACCCATTCATGAATTGGGCATTGTGGGCTGTGAGTTCAAGTCCCAGCATGGCCAAAAGTTTATATGTGGAGTCAGAAGCGAATTTTGACACATTTATTTCCCTTCTTGGTGAAAGTCCTGGGTCTCAATATGATGTCTAATCCATATGCAAATAAATCCATGTGATAAGATGTAATAAATGAAATAAATGTTATATATGTAAGAATACTAAATAAAATAAATAAAAATAAATAAGGGTAACAAATGTCATATGGAGTAAACCCATGTACGTAAATAGATCTCATGTATGAATATTATTTTTAACAATGCTGGGGCTTGAATTCCGTCCCTGGAAACTGGTCTGAAATTCTTGTCTTCCACCACGGTGAGTTTCCCCTTCCCCACAGTGCCAGAGAGTTAATCATACCCTGAATTGAAATCCCAGGCCTGCCAGAAAAATGGTGCAAATTACAAGCCTGGGTCTTAATTTTTTTTGACCAGGATCATGGACTGTCTTGAAAGCACTCTCTGTTCTATGACATCATTCTATTCAAAGCAAATATCTTAGTTGTTTGCCTTTCTTCATAACAACTGTATGTTCACCGATAGAAATACATGCATACATACATAGACACATGGAGTTACTGGCTCTTTTTTATTTTTGGTGCAGGTCCTGAGACTTGAACTATGAGCCTAGACATTGTGCCTGAGATCCTTTTACACAAGGTAGCACTTTATTGTGCCTTAATCCATGATACATCATTAAATTGAGGCATAATTTAATACCTAATACCTAGTAATTTAACAATAATTTAATACCTAATAATTATTAGTAATATATTACATGTAATTTAATAATATACAGACATCTCACATTCTATCAATATATTTATATGTTTAAATATACAGTGGAATATATATATATATATATATATATATATACATCTCTATCTAAATATATACATATATATATTTATTTGCAGCAATTTACAAATCTACCTATTTATATATTGGCCACTCCTGGGGCTAGAACTCAGGTCCTGGGAACTGCTTGGCAGTGAATTTGTTTGAGACTGCTGTGCTTACAATGACACCTTGATTAATTGGGCATTCCATGCCCTGAGTTCAAATCCCAGCAGTGCCGAAGACAATAGGTGAGTAAGAAGCCAATATTGTCCTGTTTTCCTTTGTGTGGAAATATTGTGTCCTAGGTACAATATGTAATATCTATGCAAATACATATATATGATACACATTATACATGTATATAAATATTATTTTTGCCTGTTCTGGGGCTGGAATTCACACCCTGGGAAATGCTCCTGAATTTTTTTCTTCCAGGAGGTTAGCTTCCACTTCACCCACAGCAAAATAGAGTTACCCAGTCCCTGAGTTCAAATCCCAGGTCTGGCAGATAAAATGGCCCAAATACCTAGCCAGGACCTTAACTTTATTGGTGGTGCAGGCATGGGGCTTGAATTCAGGTCATCACAACTCTGCCTCAGCCTTGATTACCCTAGGCTGGGGTGCAGCTTTTACACCCACAGATGATCCAGGGATCCTAGGACCAGAGTTCAACTCCCAGCTTTGGCAAAAAAAAAAAAAACAAACCAACCAAGATGGAAGAGGAAAAACCGGGAAGTTTTACACAACAGTTTTACCTTTGTTTCCTTAGCACTGTGACCATCCTGGGTCTTAATGACTTGGCTTGAAAACTGTACAAGACCTTGCATGGTGGAAGGCTGGTGGGCTGTCAGTGAAGCCTGAGCCCAACCTAGAAACCTAGGCCCTGAGTTCGATCCTGGGACTGCCACCTACAGGGCTGAAGATCCTAGAGAACTCGTTCCTATCTATAGGAACAATAATAGAATGTTTGTCATGTACTAATTAAATTACTAATTAGCTAGTCATTCTAGTATAAGATTGTATGAAATAAATATAGGTCATTGATTAATTTAATTAATACTTTATTAAGTTTCCTACCGTGATTAATTAATGGAGGCATAATTTTAGACTAAATAATTGGTAGTAATAGAATATATAAAAATAAGATATGGGCATCACACTTTATATAGAATTATACATTAGAATCTACATAAATGTCTATCTGTCTCTGTATAAATTTATTTATAGATACATATACATATGTAAATACACACACACAAACACACACACACACACACACACACACACACACACACTTGAATCTACACATCTATCTGTTTATATATTGACCACTCCTAGGGCTTGATCTCAGGTCTTCAAATTTGCCCTACATCTTCATTTGAATCAGACTGGTGTGCTAACATTGACCCATTCATGAAGTGAGCCTTCTAGTCCCGAAGCTCAAATCACAGAACTGCCCAAAACTTAATCCTGGTGGAAGAAGCCAATTGTCCCACTTGTTTTCCTTATCAGTGAAAGTCTGGGTCTAAGGAATGATGTATAATACATAAGCAAATCTATGTCCTATGTAATAGGATGTAAAAAATGTTATACATGTAATCATACTCTCTAAAATATATAATAAATAAATAAAACACAAAATAAAATGAATAACTACACTAACTGCCATATGCAGTAAACATGTGTATGTAAATATAAATCATGTATTTAAAATGTATACGAATATTATTTTTTGGAGTGCTAGGGCTTGAATTCAGTCACTGGGATCAGGCCTGAATTTCTTGACTTCCAGCTCGGTGAGCTTCCCCTTCCCCCACATTGCTGCAGATTGACCAAAACCCTGAGTTCAAATCCCAGGCCTGGCAGAAAAATGGCCTGAATTCCAAGCCAAGGAGCTTCATAATTTTTAAAATATTTTTAATGTATGTCTGTATCTGTCTGTCTGTATGTGTGTGTATATTTTTATTTTGTCAAGGACAGGGCTTGAACTCAGAGCATGGCAATTCTGCCTCAGCTTTGATCACTCTACACTGGGTTGCAGCCACTGGACACACAGCTGAAACTGGGTCCCCAAAGGATGACAAGAAAAAAAAACCACCCGGCAACATTTTTCTTTTCAAGGTGATCATCCTGGGTCTGAATGACACAGCTGAAAAGTGTTTGTAACCTGGCATTGCTGAAGTCTGATGGTCTTCCAGGGAAACCATAGGCCAACACGGCAAAATAGGCTCTGTGTTCGAAGCCCAGTCCTGACCCTTACCAATGGAGGGAGATCCTAAGAGTCTCGTTCCTATTCACAGGAATACCAATGGAAATTAATGTCAAGGTTGAATTTGTTGTTCTGAATGATACTACTATAAAATTAGAGACTGATTTTAGGAGGCTGATGGATTTTAATGAATATTTTTTGACACATTAAGAGAATACTATTAATTATATGGATGCAATAGTTTAGGGACAGTGGTTAATTTAATTAATTATTCATTAAGTATGAAAACAATAATATTAATTACATGGAGGCATAATAATTACCCAAAAATTGGTAGGAATGTAGCCTATATAACTAAATAATGTATTGACATCTTTGGCACTCTATAAATATCTATATCTATTTGTGTACTACCTTCTGCATGTCAGTCTGTTCTTATTTTGTCAACCCTTGGGGCTTAATCTCAGGCGCTGGGAACTGCTTGTCAGCTCCATATGCCACAGGCTGGTGTGTTGACACTCACACATTCATGATTTGGGCTTTGTGGCTGTGAGTTCAGATGCCAGCACTCACAAAAATTGAATTGTGCAGTAAGAAGCCCATGGTGACATGTTTTCCTTTTCTGTAAAAGTCCTGGGTGTCAGGTATGAAGTTTCATACATAGGCATATCTATATCCTATGTAATAAATGCTGTAAATATTCTATGCATAATAGCAGTCGATAAAATAAATTGCAAATGAATAAAACAAAAATATAAAATGAATAACTACACTAAGCACAATTTGGAGTCAACATACGGGGCAGGATGTCAGGGACTGGGGACCGCCTGGCAGCTGATTTGGCTAGAGGCTGCTGTGCTGGCAGTAACCCATTCATGAAATGAGCCTTTTAGGCCGTGAGTTTAGATTCCAGCCCTGCCAAAAATGTAATCTTGGAGTGAGAAGCCGAGTGTGACACATGATTTCCTTTTCTGTGAAAGTGCTCAGTGTTAGGTAGGATGTTTAATTTGTGTGCAAATCTATAAGCTATGTAATAGGAGTTAATAAAGATAAAAATGTCATAGGTGGAAGAATTGTCACTATGATAAACATTGAATTAGTAGTGAATCATTCTAGGATAAAATTAGACACAATAAGTATAGGAAGTACATTAAGTTTAATTAATATTTTATTAAGCATTAACAGAATAAAAATTACATGGAGACATAATTAAATACCTAATAATTGGTAGTAACACATGATGCATAATTCAATAATATATAGACATCTGTCTCATTCTATGAAATATTAATTATATGTATGGATATATATATACATATATGATAAACAATACTGATATTGAGTAATTATTAATTGATGCTTTATTAATTGTTAACTGGGACACATCATTAAATGGAGATATAATTTAATACCTAAGAATTGGTACTAATATTATCTATAATTTAATAATATGCAGACATCTCTCTTTTTGTGTCTACAATATTTATATACAGAAAGCTCTATCTATTTATACCTTGTTCACTCCTGGGGCTCGGTGGTTCAGTGCTCACCTAGTAATCATGAAGCCCTGTGTTCAATTCCTCAGTGCCACATAAATAGAAAAACAGGAAGTTCTGCTATCTTTCAACCAATTGAGTGCTAGCCTTGAGCACAAATGCTTAGGGAGAGTTTATAAGCTCTTCCTCAAGCCCCAGGACTGCCACCAAAAAAGGGTAGGATGTTCTAACTGCAATTATAGAAGGACATAACTTCAAATACCTCATTACAGAGCAAGCTAGGTGTGTGGTGCTTACAGCTGCCACCTAACCTGACTTAGGCACATGTAAACCACTGCAACCCAGCTCCATGGGTTACACATGTCATCCTGGCTTATGCCAGTCATCTTAGCTGCTCGGGGTGTTTAAACCCCAGTCCTGGCAGGATGTCTATGAGACTCTTCAAAATATGGCTCCAAGTCATAGAGCTCTAGCCTTGAGCAAATATCATTAGAACAGTATTCCCATGCTTTCAGTTCAAGCCCCATGTCTACCTCCCCCAAGTAAAAAACCACCCCATTAAACCATTAGATGTGAACTTGTATGGTTTGTGAAATTTTCCTTAAAGAACGGTGATATTGATGAAAGCACCCTAATTTTAATGACAGCTTGTGGAACAGAGCTATGTGCTGAGTCTTCACAGGGTGCAGTGTGCTGAGTTCTGCATTGGGTGCTAAGTCTTTCACAAGATGCTGTGTGCTGAGTCCTGCAAAGAGTGACATGTACTGTGTCCTTCACAGGGTGCATTCTTACATCGTGCCCTTGTAAGGGATCCACAACTGAGATGATTATGCAGACAAGAATATTGAGTCTCAGATATGCTCCCATGGCAAGTATAAAATTATGTATTACTGAAGAATAGTGAGTTGTCTTCTGTGGACAAATGTTTTCTTTTTTTCTGTCATGATCCTTGAACTCGGGTTCTAGGTGCTGACCCTTACCTCTAGGGCTCATGGCTAGCACTTCACCACTTGGAACCATGGACCCCCTTGCAGCAGAAGCCAAGCCCAAGGGGTCAGTAGCTGGTCTGTCATCCCGCCTTCTCAGGAACCTGAAATCTGAAGATCTGGGTTCCAAAATATCCCAGACACAAAAGATCCCATGAGACTATTATCTCCAATTCACCACTAAGAACCTGAAGTGGAAGCAGGGTGCTTTCCTTATGCTGGTAATCCTAGCTACTCAGGCGAATGAGATCTGAGGATCATGGTTCAAATCAAGCCTGGGCAGGAAAGTCTTTGAGACACCTAGCTCCAATGAACCACCAGAAAACCTGAAGTGGCGCTGTGGCTCAAGTGGTACAGCACAAGACTTTCGCTGAAGAGCTCAAGGAAAGCACCCAGGCCCAGACTTCAACTCCTACAACTGACAACACAACAACAAAAGACAGAAAACACTAACAAATCTGAGGTAGAGGTCTGGGAAAGTGCATTAGGGATAGAGTGTTTTGCATCTATGAAACCCTAGGCTTGATTTCTCAGGACCATATCATTAGGAAAAACCCTGAAGTGGCTCTGTGGCTCCACTGGGAGAAGGCTATCCTTCTACAAGAGAAACTAGGTACAGTGCTCAGGTCCTGAGTTCAAGCTCCAGGACTCATGTATGTGTGTGCGTGCACACATAACCCCACCCCCCCACCCCCACCCCCACACAAACACACACACTCACAGACCAGAAGTGATGTTGTTACACAAAATGGAAAAGCACTGGGCTTCTGCACTGTGCTCCTGCTCAGCACAAAGACCTTGTGATCAAAACCTAGCCACCCAAGGCCCAACAAGGAGAGGTCAAAGGTTTCAAAACCTGATGAACTTCACCAGCCCTAGATGACAGGAAGCTTTGTGATATCCAACATGTGCTTGGATTTCCCAAACCTAGGAGAGGCATCATAGGCACATCATTGCTCCAATGAAACATTTCATTAGATTCAGTGCCCTAGTTGTCTGCCAGAAGTACTCCTGAATTATATTTAGCACTTTATCTGAACACAAAAACATAGTCTCACAAAGGCAGGATAAGTGCACATAACTTTATTTGCCATGGAAAGTGGCACAAATGAAAACTTGTTGTTAAAACAGAGCACTGGGGAGAGAGATAGCTTGGGGTAGAAAGAGACCCTTTTCTCCTGACCTTCAGAGCACGCCCACATTCATCCTCACTAATTGGCTCAGGTGGAATTGTTTGTTACCAAGCTGTACAGGAGTGAGGCCTTTTGTCTGCCTGTCCACACAATGTGAGAGACTTCTTCCAGCAGGCCTGGGATGCAGAGAAACCCTCAGGTTACACTGGGAATAGTGATGAGTTCCCGGGAACATTCACTGTCTTGAAAGAAGTCTCTGTGTTATGAAATTATTGTATTGAATACAAATTTCCTAGCTTGGTGCCATTCATCATAGCTATTCTATAGCTTCACCTATAGGAATACATCCATACATAGACAATGACATGGAAGTACAGGTTCTTTTTGAGGGGGCAGGTCCTGAGGTTGAACTATGAGCCTAGGCATTGTCCCTGAGCTCCTTTTGATCAAGGGTAGTACATGAAGCTTGAGTCATAGCCTCAATTCTGTTTTTTTGTGATCTCTTAGAAGTAACAGTGTCATAGACTTTCCTACACTGGCTGGATTCAAGCTAAGATTATCTCCATCTCAGCATCCTAAGGAGGTGGGATTACAAGCAGCAGCCATTGACATATTCTTTCCTTTCTTATTCATTTTTTAATCTGGACAATCTGACTTCTTAGCAGGGTCATTCCAATGGTTTGAATTAATAAGTAAACTACCCAATGTTTATTATAGTTGCTTTCTCTCCTCATCTTCTTCTCTGGTCACAGGTTTGAGGCCAAACGTGAGAAATGAGTGTCACAGTATTTTGGAGCAAATATCCACAGGATATGCCAATTCTGTCACTTAACATTGAGCTAGAATTTACTGTCTCAGGATGAAAGGACCAAAATCTGGAGTGATCCTCATACTGTCTGCATTGCTCCTTTTGCCTATGAAATGATCTAATCATTATGAGTGTTTTGTGTCTCCAACTTTAAGTATCTAGAACACACTAGAAGCATCTTCCTGTTTCTGTTTTTGTCTAGTACCTCTCGAGATTTAGACTAAGGATTTGTGTGAAACAGCTCCTCTGCGAATCCCTGAGAAAAGCCACTTGAAGCCTCTTCAGGAGATCACCATTCAAAGCCAACTGAGCAGGAAACTCGGTGAGACTCTTATCTACAATAAACCGCCAGTGAACCAGAAGTGGAGCAGTGGCCCAGAGGGTACAGCTCCAGGTTTGAGAGAGAAAGCTGAGCAGGACGTACAAGCCAGACCATGCAGGAAAGACTGGGAGTTGATTATGTCCAATTAACGACCAGATAGCTCTTCAATTACTTTCTGTTGGCATGTTGCATGGGCCTAGGTGAGAAGTCTTGCCCCTGTTATCTGATGATACAGGTAACTGGGACCTGAGATCCTAGGACCCATGGGTCCTACAGAAGAGAAGTATTTTTTAGACATCATATCAGCAAAATTTGGGCATAATCACTCGAATGCTTCAGAAATACGGAGAAAAAGAGTTTGGGACCAGCGAGTTAAAACAATAAACAGAGCAGCAGAATAAAATCCCATATAGATTAGAGGAAAACAACACTCATTTTTTGCTATGTGAATTCAGAAGGCCATGTACACTTAGAAGGTATCACAAGTTTGTACCTAAAATATTGCATTGATACAATTTATATTCTGATATATATTCTAAACCTAATTATTTACATTCTAATTGTATTGATTGGAATAAATATCAATTTATTTGTCAAATTATCAAATAATTCTAGTAACTTTCATAGTGTGAAATATAAAATCATCACATATAAATGTAAAATATATAACTATATATAATATAATGAAAAGGCTCATGTTTTGCATTGTTCTGTTGGGGTTAGCGTATCAAAGGCAACTCTGTTTTAAAGTATTATTCCATTATCTCTACCTCAGTGTTTGGTAGAGTTAAACCTAAAGCTTTACCATTTGTAGATTTACAGCCTGGATGCAAGAGGAAACACTGTGGTTAAAACATTAGCAATTTAGGGAGGTTGAGCTTTTCTTCATGTGTCTATTGGCCATTCTTCTTTGTTCTTCAAAGAAGTTTCTCTTTAAGTCTTTAGCCCACTTATTTATTGGACAGATGTTTCTTTGAGTATTTGTTGTTGGGGATTTAATTTTTTGAGTTCCAAGTATATTTTAGATATGAGACCCGTGTCCGTTGTATGGCTAGTGAAGATCTTCTCACAATCCGTGGGCTTTCTATTGATCTTGCTAGCTATGTCCTTTGCCATGCGGAAGCTCTGCAACTTCATGCAATCCCATTTGTCCAACCTTTCTTTGATTTGTTGTGTCCGGGTCTTTATTAAGAAAATTTCAGCCTGCGCCAAGGAGACCTAGGGTTTCTCCTATTCCATCCTGTAATGTTTTCAGAGTGTCTACTTTGACTCCGAAGTCTTTGATCCATTTGGAGTTGATTCTGGTGTAGGGTGATAATGCAAATCAAGACAACATTGAGATACCACCTCACCCCAGTTAGAATGGCAAAAATGAAGAACTCTAATAACAACAGATGCTGGAGGGGATGTGGACAGAAATGAATCTTACTGCATTGTTGGTGGGAGTGTAAACCTGTTCAACCACTTCTCAAAAAACTTCACATACAGCTCCCCTATGACCCAGCAATCCCACTTTTGGGCATTTACCCAAATGTTTACAAACAAGACCACACTATAGCTATCAGCACACCTATGTTTATTGCAGAATTATTTACCATAGCTAAGATATGGAACCAATCCAGATGCCCCTCAGTACATGAATGGATCAAGAAAATGTGGTATATATACACAATGGAATTCTATGCCTCCATCAGAAAGAATGGCATTACCCCATTTGTTAGGAAATGGAAAGACTTGGAAAAAATTATATTAAGTGAAGTAAGCCAGGCCCAAAGAAACCTAGGTCCCATGGTTTCTCTTATTTGCAATATCTAGTATATGTATGAGTCAAGCAGAAAAGGTCAGATAATGTGATGTTAGGAAAATGAATCCTTAGATATATATTTAAATGTTTTTTTTCTTTCATGCATTTGTTTCTAACGCACTTATAAGATTATCTTTTTGTTGCTTTGTATGTCCCTCTCCCACATTAAAACCCCTGCTTTCACTATATTTGATGTGGGTATAATTTGTGAAGGAGAAGGGGAAAAACAAGTCATTTAAGGATACAGGTGGACCTGTTGCAACAATGAGAAGTACAAGTTGTCATGTCGAAAATGAGCTTTAAAACTTTGGTTGGGAGGAGGATTGGGTGGGAGTCGGGGGGAGGCTGGGAAGGGATGTGAAGGGTAACAAAGGAGGAGGTTGCAATACTTGATAAAAAATGTACTCATTATCTTGCCCATGTAATGTTACCCCTCTGTACATTTTGTTCACAATAAAAATAATAATAAAAATAAAAATAATAAAAAAACATTACCAATTTAAGGCCTAATAATGAAGAGAAATATATGGACTTCTCTTTCAACTATGAAAATATTTGGTGATAAAATGGCAGTAGTGTAAGTTCCTGCCTTTTTGGAAGGTAGACAGGCCAAGACATTAGGTAATCACGAATATGAACAATTTTTCACTTTCTTGGTTTTAGCTACATTTGAAATGGTAGGTATCATAAACAATCATATTTTGATAAAATGCCTTCTAGTATGAACAGTTCTGGCTGAACTGTTCATCTCTCTATGATCCCTTGTAACTAAGATTAGATTTGTTCCACTAATACAATCTATGCTGTCAGAGTAAGATATTCTGGTTGGTCTATTCCTACATTGAAGAAGGGTAAAGGGTCAGGTAGACATTTGTGCCAGTAAGACCTCATTTGGGAAAATCTCAGCTGCATATGTTTAGAAGTAGCTCTTAAACAAGGCTTACTTTGAATCCATTGGCTCCACAGATCTAACACAGTTGGATAAATAAGTACTTGAAAAAGCCGTCTCCTTTGGACATAGCTATTAATACTTGAAAGTTTGATCAAATTCTAAGTGAAAAAGACTTAAAATAGTCATTGACAAAAAAATTGCAAATGTGAGCAATGAACTGAACAACATATTCTTTTTAACTATTCTAAAGAATTTTAGGGAAATAAGATTAATAGCATTTTTAGGAACAATAAGGTTTCCTTATTACAAATAGGCACCTAAGCATATAAGCCTGTATAAATATTTCATCATTAACTACTAAAATTTACAGGATACTACATTCTTCAGCAGCTTGTATACCAAAATTACAACAATACAGAGATTAACATGGCACTTGTACAAGGATGATATGAAAATTTGTGAAGTATTCAAAATTTTTCATTCTTCAGATGCAAGAAATGAAAAACAGCTATTAAAAAGTTGATTACAAAATTACAAGTGTAACAATACACCTAATTCATATAATTAAAAGTTACTTTGACATCAGTGTATTAAATTTTCACCTTAGAAAGGCCTTTACATAGCATAACCTTTACACAACTTTTGAAATTAGACAACATTGTTGTTTTATCCCAAAGAAATATAATACTAAAAGGACCTAGGGGAAAAAAAAGGAATCTTAAACTGTTTCTGTATGGAATGCAATCTGAAAGGACACATTAATGAACCTATATGTTATAAAACAATGTAGAATTCAATGTATTATATCTAGGAGAGAATAAAAGAGATTATGGACACTATACAAACATAGAATATAGAATATTTTAAAATATACTTTTTCAGACAAACACCGGAAATATCTTTAGTTTCTATAGTACTCATTTCAACAGATAAATTAAAATTATTTCCGATCAACAAAATCACAAACTCTGCATAAATCATTATAGATGTATACAAAAACTCTTGAATACATTTTGACATCAAAAGCAGACAATTCACTTTGAAGAACTCCACAGAATCCGTGAATTGTTACTATAAGATATTGTTGTTATTTGGATTGTGAAAATATGTTGTATTGACAAAAAGGAATTAATGACATTTTTGAAATTTAAGAAAATTAACTGAATCATTAGGATTTAGGAGAACAATTTGTACAGCCTTCCACAACTTCAAAGAGATAGTGATACATACTTATCCTTTTGGTAATATCAAATGCAGTTTCTTCCAAGTGGTTCTTCAGACCTGGTTTGACATATTGGTTCAACAGTTCCAGTGTATTTTTGCTATCTCAATTACCAGCAGCAAGATGCAAGGGGGTCAAAAAGCGTTTAGTTTGGGCATTGGTATCTGCATCATGAAGAAGAAAGAAGCCACTCTGGTAGTATTACACGTATATGCACTGTGCAGGGGTATCCAGCCATCTACAGTTATTGCATGTGCCCCTTGAGCCACCAACTCACGGACAATGTCTAAGTGTCCACTGTAGGCTTCCCGATGAAGAGGGGTATACTCATCGTCATCCCTAGTATTCACATGAGTAGCCTTTTTGGAAAGTATTCTCTGCACTGTAGTAAGCTGGTTATTTTCAGCAGCCCAAAGAAGAAATTTGCTTGGATCCTTCTCCATTTTTTTTCTTGCAATTTTTATCATTCCTCACATTTTCATCTTGTTCCTCATCTTCATTAGAATTGCCTAATCAGATACATTGAGTGCCAGTGGAAATGAGGTGTCCATGTATTTCCCTAATAGTTCATGTTGGTTGAACTGGTCAGAAATATCTGGTGAATTCTCTGCTTATGTTTTTTCACCATGATTTATTTTCTTTTTCCATTTTTACTATTCGAAATTATTCTAACTGGAGATTAGGGAATAAATGGAGAGCAGAGGAAAGATGTTCCTCCATATTCAAAGGTACAGACTGAAAATGAGGACCAGTGGTGTCCTCATGTGCAACTTATTCTAGGAATGAGAAAATGTGAAATAATGCCTCCTATATAAATGATTTGGGAAATGGCAGTGCAGAAAGTGAAATGATGCAACCCAAAATATAAAACAATATAAATTAGGATAATTATGGAGCAATCATATTATCTATGAGAGCCATGAAAGACAGAGATGAGCTATCCACAAAATCCATGCCTCTGATCAATTTATAGAACAAGCAGAAATTTTTTTTAAAGAAAGATGGAAATAGAATTTATGTATTTACTTGAAATTAGTAAATACCTTTTTAATAGCCTACATAAGAATCTAAATCCTTGATAGCACTAGTAACAGATCTGACTGAAATCAGTTGAATCACATTTTTCCTGTACAATGAAGGAATAGGTACAGGCTAGGAAAGCAGCTAGAAAAGGCAGGCTGATTGTATCTGTGAGAAAACTTTGTGGAAACTGGTAGTGAGGATTACTTACTGGTGACCCACTTGCACTGGAAGCATGATTCTGACCTCTTGCTTGCTGATTCTGAACTATTGCTTTGATCATTATATTCTCCAAAAAGAAAAAGTCAGAATTGATAACAAAGGACTACTAATACAGTTTGACTTTTCATTAAGCATATTCAATCATCAAAATCACACGAAGACAATAGACAGGCCTATTTTTTTTAGATGAAAACAAGTGTCTTTAAAAAAAACAAGGAATTTAAGTAGTCTTCCAAAGGACTTCCATTTTACTTACTGCATTATACATTTTTCCTAATGTTGAGTAACAATAAATAATGGATCTATTAGAAAGCTCTTAAAGCTCGTCTGTTCAATACTGAGTTCTCTTACACTATATTATGGTATTTTTTTGTATGGTCTTAGGAAGAAATTTACTTTACTAACTTGAATTTGTGACAGGACAATATCATGACTGTACATCTTTCTTCTATACTCTCAGTTTTACATTATTATCTAAATATGTGCATTAAATAAGTATAGAGGAAAAAGTAGAAGCCACACTGGTGGATCATGGCTTTAATCCTAGCTAATCAGAAAGAAGAAATCTGAGAATTGTGGTTTGAAACCAGACCAAGAAAAAAAAGTCCATTAGATCTTGATTTGAAAGTAACCAGCAAAAGCTAGAAATGGAGCTATGGAGCTAGAAATGGAGGTATGGTACAAGCAGTGAAATGCTAGCCTTGAGAAAACTAAAACAAAAAAATGACAAATTCTGAGACAGAGCCAGGCCCTGAATTCAAGCTCTAGTATTAGCATCAAACTAATTAATTAATTAATCAATTAAAAATAAATTAAGTGGTCACATGTGGAGAAAATGCTCAGAGATATCACCCAGGCTCTTATTTCAAAAACTTCAATCTACCGAAAAAATCTGTTTAAATAATACCTGTGTAAATAGAGTATTTTCATCACCCAAATGCACATCCATGCTCAGTTATTTTTGCAAGGTAACTCTGTTATGTCTGGAGTACCACATAACATTATCACTTAAGTAGAAAGCATTGAAACATGGGTTCACTCTATCTCTCTAATGGATTTTTCTCCCCACAAATACTCAAATCTTACATTTATTCCAATTCTTCTAAGTCATAGCTTTTTTCTTTAACATCCATAATATTAAAGTTTGAATTTAGTGTCTTGTGTCTCCTAAATGGGTGTTCTTACCAGTTTGTCATGCCCCCAGCCCTAAATTATCCAGATTAATTTTCAGATAGAATCTGGCTTCCTACTTGTGTATGATCATGGGCTCAGTCCACTTGATGTTATTCTTCCTGGAATTTAGATTAACAGGTGTCTGGCATTGTGTACAGATCTTTATATCCAGTCTGGGCTTTAACCACTATCCTCACAACAGTAGACTCCCACATAGTCAGGTTTTTCATAAGCTTACCATAGATGATTTTTTAATTAAATCTTTGCATTTCCTGCAGGTTCTTGAGTACTGATTTAATTTGTGTTTTCTTTGGATTCGTTTGTTTCATTTGAATATATGTATTCAGTGGTTCCTCATTTTTCATTTGGTTTCTTTCACTCAAGTTCTTACCTAAATTTCTGAGAAACCAATTCTTCTTTCTGAAGATAGTCAAGCTGAACTTTATTTATTCCAAACCAATTTCAGTAATATTTAAACATCTTCATATCTAGGAAAGGTACACAAATGCTTATCACTGAGAAGGGTCTTTTTATTTTCACAGCAGTCTTTGGCATTCACAGACTTATCATGAATTATACAAATATAATAAAACTCAGATGCTTGCCAGGAGGAGAAAAACCTATTACTAATTGTTTGACAGAGGCTTCCCTTCTCGTGAATGAAATATGCTGCTTGATGCAGGATTTCACAGAATCATATTGCTAGGGAGAGCCTAAAAAATCAGGTAACACTACAGAGTTGAGGGAGATTACTTGAACTCCTGAATAATTTACTTTTATGTCAAATAAAAGCAGGCTTCCAAAAAGAGAGTAGACTTTAGAGAAACATGATGAGTTGTACGTAAATAGGTGCTTAGCTGACTTTGTTGATTGGTGAACTAATACAGGGAAATAAAGTACAGCACGGTAAAAAATTAAAGAACTCTGCATTGAAATAATCATTTCTGTGTGTGTGTGCATGCACACATGTGCGTGTACACACACACGCATGTGCATTGCTCATGCATGCATTATTCATTGCTGAGCCTTGAGAGTGCCTAGACACTATCCCAAAGCTTCTGGTCAAGGAGAGTGGTCTACCACTTAAGCCACTACTCCACTTACGGTTTTTTGGAGATAATCACATGTATTGTCATGATTGGACTGGCTTTGAACAGTGGTCTTCAGATCTCAGCCTCCCGAGTAGCTAGCTAAGCTGATTCAGTCTCTGAGTAGCTTGTTAAAATGCTGCCTGTACTCTATGCTTCACTGCTGTTTTATACTTTTCCTGAGGTAATCACAAGTCTAAGTCATATATGTCTAATTGTTTAAAAATATTTACTGCTTGGCACCAGCGCTCCCAACTGTACTCTTTACTACTTAGGAGGCTTGAGAACAGAACCCAGGCCACATTTTAGTGGACTTCCTTAATCTATAACTGGGTGCATTGGATCATTTCCACCATCTTACACTATCTAGAGACTAAAATTGGAAGGACTGCAGGATCAAGGCCAGCCATGGTAGATAGTGCAACTCTGATGCCTTTGATGATGGGAAGGCTAAAAGGACAGATCAGGTGCATGTTCTTGTGGAAAGGGAACCCCTACCCTAAAATTAACAACTGATATGATGCCTGCCTAGCAAGAACAATACACCAAGTTGAAATCCCCACCAAAATAAGTATATACCTTAACATCCAAAAACATAGTAGAATCTGTTCTTTGCTCTAATATAATCTTTATCTGATTATCATATGATATGGCAGAATAGTTTCTTCGTTAAACTTATGATATATTTAAAAGGACCTAGAAAATTCTTCCTCACTTCTTAAGTGCAAACGAATGGCAAATTGCCTCATTTCTTACATATTTGACTACCACTAAAAATTCGTCTACTGATTATTATAGTAATATATACTGATTTATTACTTTACTGTGTAACAGTTTTTAAACTTTTTGCTTCTCTGTTGAAGTTTAAGTATTTAAATTGTATCATCAAAATATATTCCTTGTGTACTTGGGGTAGTTCTTTACTAAGTTTTTAACCAATGGGTTCTAAGTATTTTTGTTATTGTTAAAATATTGTACAGAGGGGTTACAATTACATGGGCAATACAATGAGTACATTTCTTATCAAGCATTGTTGCCTCCTCCTTTGTTTCCACTTCCCACCCTTCCCCATCCCCTCCTCTCCCCCCCCAACCCAGTCCTCCGCCCCTCCACAGCCAAAGTTGTAAAGTTTGTTTTTCGACATAACCTCTTGTACATCTCATTGTTGCAGTGGGCCCACCTGTATCCCTATTTAAATTATTTTTTTCCCTTCCCCTCCAAAAATTATACCAACAGCAAATACAGTGAAAGCAGGGGTTATACCGTGGGGGAGGGACATATAAAACAACAAAGAAATAATGTCATAAATATGTTGGAAATAATCGCATGAAAGAAAAAAAAAATTGAATACTTATCTTGAGGTTCATTTCACCTAACATGAACTTATCTGACCTTTCCTACTTGACTCAGACAAATACTAGTTATTGCAAATAAGGGAAACCGTGGAACCTATGTTTCTTTGGGCCTGGTTTAATTAAGTCAATATAATTTTTTCAAGTATTTCCATTTCCTAAAAAATGGGGCAATGTCATTTTTTCTGATGGAGGAAGAGCATTCCATCTAAGAATTCGTAATTGGTATATTCTTTGGTTTATTTTTAATTTCAATTTAATTTTATTGTAAAGGTAATTTACTTAGGGATTACATTTTCATAAGTAAGATAATGAGTACATTCCTTATGGAAGGAACATTGTTATCTCCTCCATCGATTTTTTTGTACACTCATACTACTACTGATGCTTTTGCAATTGCTATTGATAAATGGGTACTTTTTCTTTCTTTGTTCATGCATTTTTATTATAAAATTGATATACAGTAGGTTTACATTTACTTGTCAACTAAAGAGTACACTTCATTTTATTTTCTAAATTTCAAATTTTGAACTTAATTATTTATTTTCTTTTGTTTCATTAGGGTAATTCTTTTTTCAGAGCTGTAGGATTAGTTAATATAATTGCATGATTTCCACACATGTAAATTAATCAGACACATATATTTTGCTTTTAAAATATTTAACATGTGATTAGATAAAATTATTTTCTTAATTTTATATGGTTGATGAATTTAAATACATTTATTTTCTTATAGTTCTAAACATATTTTTCCAGGTAACAAATACTAACTGTATTTTCAAGAAACCCATACTTTATTAAGAAAGGCTTCATTATGTGGTCACTTTTTGAAAATTTACTTTCTTGTACTTGAATTAAAAAAGTTTGAGCTGGGCATGGTGATTTGTGGCTTCATTTTCTAGCTATAGGAGGAACTGCAAATAGGTTTGTAATTCAGGAGAGCCTGGGAAACTATGAGACCTTATTCTAAAAATATCCATAGTGAAATGATTAGAGATATAGCCATCAATAGCAAGATATGGAGCACGCACCTGGATATCTTATTCTAAATCTTGAGTTAAAACACCAGTAACTTCAATCTTTTGTCAAAATAAAACGATACATGTTTCAAAATGTTTATTACTTAAAACATGTTTGCAAAGGTTCTCATGTGTTCTATTTCTTAATTTTCAATTTACTTATTCTATAAGAATCCAAGTGTATTGTCTTTTATTTCTCCTAAACTTTTAAATAGTATGAGCAATATTATTATTTCATATATTAACATTCTTTTAGTATTTGTGATAAATTCCTCGGTTTAATATAATAATATCAATATTCTAAATGTGTGTACGTGGTGTGTGTGTGTGTGTGTGTGTGGTTGTGTGTGTGTGTATGTGTGTGTGCTTTGTGTGTACTCTGTAATGTTGGGGGGGGTCAGATCCATGGTTTCACATATGCTAGGCCAAGGTTTTTCCACTGCACTATACTGTCTAGTTGTAATGTAGTGTTTTAAATTATGACTTTTAAATTTTCATTACTAGTGATTTTTCAAAATTATATATGATAAAATGTGATCCGTATTCTATCCATGTTAGCAAATTTTACTGTTATTTAGAATATTTCTACTGCCTTGCCACTTTCAAACCCTTGTGTTTGTTATTGATAAAGATTTTACTTTGCTTCTTTTCTCTCTTCATTTTGCCATTAGACTTACTTATTCTTTCTCTTATTTCTTTGGAAAATAATTATCATATTCCTATTACAATTTCTTTACATTGTAAGAGGTCTATACAATGCTTTATTTTCTACTTTATTTTTCCAATCTTCTCTGACACTCAGCCCACACTATTAGGTGGATTAAAAAGAAACTTGTTTCAGGACAGTTGATTATTTTCCTGCTTCTCTTCTCTGTCGTCTTTCTGTCTTTTGAAACAAAATACTAATGGCATACAGCTCCTATATGGTCCATCATTCTGTCCCCTCTCACTCTCCTCTGTAGTACAGCTCTCAAGTCGTTATCATTCAGGTATATTATGCTGTAGTGTTATCTAAATTTTAACTCATTCCTAAATTAATTTTAGTGGCTTCAAGCATTCTCTAAAGACATTTTTCTACATATAATCTCTGGGACCTTGTGTTTTCACAAGGTGCAAAATATGAGTGACTATCAAACATCTAGATAACTGTGTTATTGGATATTGGTCCACCTGCTCAATAAACTCACATGTAAGTTCAAGGAATACAGATCATTCAGAACAATCTTGTAAAATGGTGTAGCTTGAGACCTCATACTAGATTTGAATCTTATTACCATGTTTAGTAGTGAGGACAAAATAGCTCTACTATAAGAACAGACACCCAGAAGAATGTAACAGATTTATTAAAAATAAATTCTTAGTTTTATGGTCAAAAGATTTTTAAAAGGATGCCATGAACTTTATCAAATAAAAATAGAATTTTAAATAGGTGTATTGGCACTATTGCTTCTCTAGATTTAAAGAATGATCTTGGACTACTACCTTAAACATTATACAAAAATTTAAAATAAAAAATGATTATCAAACTAAATGTGAGATATAAAAACTGATAATATGTAAATGTAAAAATTCATGGCATTGGATCAGTAAAGGTTTCTAAACATTTAAAATGGAAAACATTAGTGGCTAAAGAAAAGCAAGAATAAATGGGTTAATATCAACAGATGACCTTTCATAATTCTATGAAAAAAGTGAAAATATATCCAACGGATAGAGGGCAAATATTTGTTAATGCTACAATGTTAATTCGACATTGATCTTGAGTCTTAACTACTTTTATATCTTCTAATTACATATAAATTTTTTCCTAAACAGGTTATTTCTTTAAAGAACATATGTAAATTAATGGTCAATAAGAAGAACAAATGAATTAAACTCCTCTTTAGTATCTAAGAAAAAATAAAAATAAAACTCATTTCTATGACCATAATATAAAAAGATGACAGAAAATATAGTAATGCATTTGCGGAGAAATTGATATACTCTAGATAGCAGAATGATTTGTATAATACTGCAATCAATATTGCAAGCAAGTTTTCAAGTCTTCTAAAGGTCAAAGAGAATTGTATATGATCCAGCCATTACACTTCTATGTATTAGTAAAGAGAAGTAAAAAACTTATTTGGACAGGGAATGTAGTTCATTGACAGTGCACTTGAATAGTATGTGTGAGAATCTGGAAATAATCCCCAAAACAAATTTTGAAAAGACACCCTATAAAGGATATATGGAGGACAAATTCCTGTAACTTAATTTTGTATCTATTTTAATGTCTGTTCTAAAATTTACAGCATTTGTTTTTTAATTTTATTTTATTTTATTTTTATTATTGTGAACATACTGTACAGAGGGGTTACAATTACATGGGCAAGATAATGAGTACATTTCCTATCAAGCATTGTAGCATCCTCCTGTTTTTACCCTTCACATCCCTTCCCAGCCTTCCCCCACCCTCCACCCAATCCTTCCCCCCTCACCAAAGTTGTAAAGTTCCTTTTCGACTTGACAACTTGTACTTCTCATTGCTGCAACGGGTCCACCTGTATCCTTATTTAAACGACTCGTTTTTCCCCTTCCCCTCCACAAATTATACCGACATCAAATACAGTGAAAGCAGGGGTTATACTGTGGGGGAGGGACATACAAAGCAACAATCTTATAAATGCATTACAAACAAATGCATGAAAAAAAGATTTAATACATATCTTAGGGTTCAATAAAATTATAGCATTTGTATTTGAAGAAATGCAAGTTTGTGAAAATTAGGCTTGGAAAACCTCTGATTGTACCATTCACTTCCAAAGCACTAAAATGTATACAATAAAAGGAGATAAATATATTACATGTGAATTTCATGTCAGCAAATATATATATATATATATATATATATATATATATAGTTAAAAATAATTCACACAAATTGCAGAATACCTAAAAAGATGTTTTCATTGTTGGCTAAAAATTCTTTGTAAATTACAGTTTTTAAAACTAAGATGTGATTCTGTTTATTTTGTTTATTTTGGTATTTTTTTTAGTTTATACAGAGATAACACAATCAAAAAGTGTATGTGATGACTGGAATATCTAGGAATTATGCATCACTTATAAGTAATTGATAACATTTTCTGGAAGAAACTTTTAGCAAATGACAGAAGACTTAAGTCTATGCATGTACATTTTACGAAAGCCATGTTACTTGCTCAATCCAATTGCTTTCCTCTTCTTTGCTAGAAAAAAGTATTCTCAAGATAAGAGCCAATAGCAGTGAAAAGAAACAAAATACACAATCATCTTGATTTATTTGTGAAAATAACAAATGAAATAAAACAATTCCAATTAAGGAACTCCAATATTAGTATCTATGAAGATGTTCCTGAATTTTTGGAATTTTTGGAATTTTAATTTCTACTAGCATATGAAAACTCGAACAAGAAAACAAATATAGTCTTAGAGCAAAACAGCCTTGGAATAATTTTCTTAATTGTTTTGAAATTACAAAAGAATTGATACCAATAAAATGATCCTTTCCTATGGAAATATTTTAAAATATTTATCTCTTATTATAATTCAAATAACAAACAAGAGAAATTTTATATAATCATTGCAAATATCATTTTATTACTATCATAAAATACAATAAATGACAAGACCCAATATATTATCATTATTATTAATTCCTAAACATTACTTAATATCTTAAGCAATCTAAATAGTCATGTCTATAACATAGAGGTAAATATTCTATACTTTTTTTTTAAATAGAAGATTTTTTTATTGTGAAAATACTGTACAGAGTGGTTACAATTAAATAGGGATACAGGTGGACCCATTGCAACAATGAGATGTACAAGTCGTTATGTCGAAAACGAACTTTATTCTACAATTGTTACTTAACATTTTGCAGGGCATATATTCATGTTTCTTTTTTTTTTTATTGTGAAAATACCGTACAGAGGGGTTAAAATTACATGGGCGAGATAATGAGTACATTTCTTAACAAGCACTGTTGCCTCCTCCTTTGTTTCCCCTTCCCATCCCTTTCCCTACAACCCCCCGCCCCCCATCCAGTCTTCCCCCGATGTAGGCTAAAGAAGCATTCTAAGAAATGTTCACAGCAGTTAAAAGATGTTTTTATGAAATTAATGTGATATATGCTGTTGTTATTGTTCTTGTTCTTTTTGTTCTCGTTGTTGTTTGCAGGGCTTGAGCATTGTCCCTAAGCCTTTGTATGCTCAAAGGCAGCACTCTACAACTTGAGGCACAGAGCTAACTCCTGTTTTTAGTGGTCAATTGGAGATAAGAATCTAACAAGTACTTTTATGACTGGGATAGTTTTGAACACAATTCTAAGATCTCATTACCCAGAATAGTTCGAATTATAGGCGTGAGTCAATGGCACTTGGTTTGATGTATTTTTTAAATTTTAATTATGTTTTAAGATTTTTGTTTCACTATAATGTACATCTTTCTACACATAAATTTAGGTATATGTATATATTTCTGGTGAAAAATAATCTCTAAAAATCTACTCCTTTCTACATACAATATATATGTATATGTGTGTGTGTGTGTGCGTGTGTGTGTGTGTGTGTGTGTGTGTGTGTGTGTGTGTATATATATATATATACATGTATATATATATATACATGACGTGTGTGTGTGTGTGCGTGTGTGTGTGTATATATATATATATTCTGAAGACAGACTCCCTCTAAAATTTTATGCTAATATTTTTTAACTTTTTTCATTCAAAGATATACACTTTATTTTCCGAAACTTTCTTAGAATAAAATAACTAATATTCCAATAGAATGTAGAGTTTATTATGTTCAGAGGAAGTTCAGATATACACATGATATTATAGTAAAATTTGCAGTATATTACTTGAAATAATTCTGTTCAAACTCATAAACACTTGGTGTGTGGTGGTCGGGAGAGAGGAAGTTAATTCATACTGGTTAGGAATTTGCAATACTTCAAAAATCTATTCCATAATTTGTTATAAGCACATAGTCAAGCTACTGATATGCCTTAGTTTTTTTGTTTATTTGTTCAAATTTTAATATGGATGCATGCACAGTTGGTAACATTAAAATTATTAATCAAAAAACAAATAATCGCAAAATCATAGATACATATCAGACTTTCAATAGTTTAGCATTTTGATGTCAATAATAATTTTTGATTATGCCGGGCGCTGGTGGCTCACGCCTGTAATCCTAGCTACTCAGGAGGCTGAGATCTGAGGGTCGCGGTTCAAAGCCAGCCCTGGCAGGGAAGACTTGGGACTCCTATCTCCAATAAACCACCAGAAAACCGGAAGTGGCGCTGTAGCTCAAGTGGTAGAGCGCTCGCCTTGAGCTGAAGAGCTGAGGGACAGCGCCCAAGCCCAGAGTTCAAGCCCACGACCGACAAAAAATAATAATAATAATAATAATTTTGATGGATACGATGATGACCCGCAGTGTACCCTGATAATGTCATTGTTGGGATTGAAAAGGAAAAAAACCTTTACACATTTTTACAGCTAGATTTCCCACATTGGAATACATAGTAATAAACAGCGTTGGATTACATACAATAAGAATAACAAGAGGAGAGTTTCAATATCAATAAATACATTCACATAAACAGGCAGAGGCCGTAAAAACCCAAATTCCTGCAGTCTCTCTAATGTATACTCACTTTTCTTGATAGTACTATTTTCTTATAAATAAAATCATTTATTTCCACATTTTGATGGACTAAAGTGTAGTTTTCAACTTAGTGGGGTTAGTTCAAATAACATTCTCATATAGATACTATTCAGTAACCAATGTTTTCAAATGCTATATTGAGTATGTTCTGCAATACAGCTGTAAAGACATGACAGAATTTACATAATACCACTTTCATATCTGTAGTTACCTAGAAAGGACATAGGTCTTAGAGCCAGGAGGTAAAACTTATTTTTATTTCTACATGAAACAATTCAACAAACTGAATTTGACTCTTTCCTTATTTGTAAGGTAAAGTGGAAAATGTAAGGTCTCTTCACTTTTCTTTATTCTTGCTCTTAGAAGTCAACAAATATATTCTTCATTATTTCTGTTAGATTACATTGATTTACGCATGAGAAAGGTAAGGCCAACAATCAATGTAGTAAGTAAATATTGATACTAGAATATGTGTCTGAGATCTTCACTCTGTGTGCTTACAAAGAGAGTAATTTGGTGATAGAGAGGACCAATATGAAAAGACTATGGGGGAAAAGCGTACTTTTGAAATGGTTGTTTTAGGACTAGGTGACAGTGATGAGTAAATGAAACAGGCTGGTGTTAGGGGCATAAAAAGAAGTACGGAGAAATCATATTGTGTAAGTCGTTATGTCGAAAACGAACTTTACAACTTCGGTGGGGGGGGGAGGATTGGGTGTGGGGTGGGGGGAGGATGGGAAGGGATAGGAAGGGGAAACACAGGAGGTGGCTAAAATGCTTCATAAGAAATGTGCTCATTATCTTGCCCATGTAATTGTAACCTCTCTGTACAGTATTTTCACAATTAAAGAAAGTCATAAAAGCTCCAAAAAAAAGAATTCATATTAGTGATAAAAACTGAGTAAACCTTGATCATTCATCTTATCTAATAGGAGGGAGTAAGAAGGGTAAGAAGAAATATAAAAGGCTTCCATATGTTTGGCTGGTAACTCTGTTAGTGATGTTCTTAGTGATAAGAACCACAGGTGGAAATAATGGATTTAGGGGAAAAATATCTGATAGTTCTAAAGTTTATATTAAACAGACGCAAATATAGGTTTGTTTAGACATCATCAAAATATCCACGATCATGAATAGGAAAAAAGAATAATAAAATTGGGGGCATTATTGGAGGGAAGAGGAAAAGGAAAGTTCTGACAGAAGTGGGAGCAATGTGAGTACCAGTGTGGATAAGATTGGAAGAAAGAGATACATAAGGAAACAAAAAAGTAGTAAACAGACATTGACAGAATTAAAGGAAGGAAAGAATTTGCAGGAAGATCTTGAAGGAAATATGCTATTTGGATTTGAAAAGTAAAAAGAAATAGACAAGTTCAATAAAAAAATGTTTTGGTGAAAGTCATCTTGATAAAATTTTGAGATATGAATATGAATCCATAAAATTCTGGATCCATGAATTCAACAGAACCTGCTGATTTTAAATGTTGTGAACAAATGCTTTTATCCTGACCTTAGAAGAATTATACAGATATAACTGTCATGAACTTTACTTAGAGGTATTCTGTGAATATTTTTTGAAGAGTTATTTAGCCAGGAGTTTATAGATTGAACTACAGCACAAACCAGCCTAATTTGTCCTACAGTTCCAACGAGTGGCCCATGTATCCACATCAGTTTGAAATTTTATTGAAATATCTTTACATAGGTTTGGATATCTTATCAGCCTATTCATTATAAATGTAGGAAAAGAAACACCAAGTATTAGGTTGAACATACAGCTTTACTGATGTGACTGAAGACTCCTGGAATTGATTTTTCTTTAGAATAGAAAATGCTTCAGTAGGCATTGACACATCATAACTGTCATATACTCTATTTAACTCTAGTTCTTGTTAGGGATATCTCCATGCTGAAATAACCATGTCAATCAACCTGCCAGAAATTCTTATATGTAGGAAGTTCTCTTATAAACTTCAAACTTTATTGAATGGAAGAGTTCAGACATTACCTTCACCAGTAAGATTAAATGCATAGAAAGATATATCATTTTGCTTTAATGCCTTTCTTTCATTTTCTCATACGCATTTGCAAGTAGGGAAGGATTCTGATGTAACAATAATACAATTGTGACTAGTACTAACACAAAATCTAGGATCTAGTGTTAATTCGATACTTTCTAATTAGATCCAGATTTTGTGAATTTTTATATTTCTCCTGTGAAAACTAATGAGCTCCAAGAAAATGTCCCTAAGGATCCTTTCAATTCTAATATCACTGTTTGTCTCAAAATTATTTAAATTCTATATCCTCTAATATGGGCATAGTGTTATACTGTGGAACTTTTCTCCTGAGAGAGTGAGTACTACCCTGTTGTTTAACATGGACAAAGTACCTTCATACATAGACTGGGCATGTGCAACAAGAAGTGGTAGTTGAACAATGTTCTTAGCAGTTTGTACAGATGAAATGGAAATAGAGCAACTCAGAACTCAAAAGGAATGTGCAAAAAAGACAACGGCACAACGTAGAATGTGCCAAGGAAATGCTGAAGTGTAATTTCAAATTATGAGCTCAGGTGTCAGGGTGTGTTCAAAGTACAGCTTCAGACAATGTAGTTGGATATCTTTGGGGGGGGGGGATCTGCTTTAAACTATGCTGAGATAATTGTACATGTAGAAGCTCCTGACGCTGACTATAATCAGCCAAAACATCATCAACTTAGGGACTATTTTCCAAATTGAAATTGAGAAAAGAGGGCAAAACACAGTTAGTGTTCAGGGTGAAGTAATGGACATCACATAACTTTTCTTATAAGTCTTCATTTATTTTGGAGCATTAAAGTAGGAAAAAGCCAAGCAAATATTTTCAAGAATCTAAATTGAATGGGAGGTATGATATTGTTCTCTTTTTAACTTGGAAGTTAATGATTATGTCTTTTTATACTCTAACTTGGGAAAATGATCTGCTGTCGGTTATTTTCTTCTCTTCCATTCTTTTGCCCTTCCACTTACATACTTTTTATTTAAACACACATACTTGAAATTGCATTTCTCAATGCTTCAAAATTATCTGAACTACTTACTACTGCTGGCAGCCTTCTATATCTTTCTCAAGGGAATATTTTGTCACTACCATTTTTATCCTATATGATACTGGATATCTTTCTGCCCAATTCAGTGCAAGATATGCATTAGATTCATCCAGATATCTCAACCATTTTACCACCATGAAATCCTATCGTACATAGAAATCATGATTTTAGAATGTCTGGGGAGGTGGCATCTGTCATTTTTGAATGACCCTAAGTAATAGTTACATGCAATCATGTTTTAAACCAATATGTCACTCAGTAAATGAATAATGACAAAATGTGGTGTATATGCAGTGGAATTCTATGCTTCCAATTCTAAATGGAAAGACTTGGAAAAATCCTAGTAAGTAAAATAAACAAGACACAAAGGAAGAGATTCCATAGTTTCTCTCAGTTGTAATAAGTAGGAAATATCTAGGATAGTCCTAGCAAATGAGCAGAATGGCTTAATGGATATGTATAAGATGATGCTGATCAAAATGACCTCCTAGATATGGAAACAGTTGTTTTTCTTTGTGGTTGTTGTTTTTAATGTACTATGTGATTTCTTTTTTTTTTTTTTTTTGCGTTTTCCCCAATGGTTTGTTCCCTGCAGTATTTGATTTCACTATTATGTGTCATTGTATATGCATTTATCTTAATTTGGCAAGGGAAGAGAAACAACAAAATTTTGAGACAAAGAACAATGGGCAAACCAACTCAATAGCAATACTCACAAGACAACATGTTGGAAATTTACATTACAACTTGTGAGGGGTATGGGGGTGAAGGAAAACTGTGAGAAAAGTGAGGGAGGGGGTAAAAAGTTCGACATGTTATGTATTCACTACCTTACAATTATTGCAACCTATTCTATATATCCCCTTGACTGTAAAATTAAAATAAAAAATAAGCTACATAAAATATAATTTCACTGTATTTGTATAGTAAATATTATTCTGTTATCCCTTTCTCTATCAGAGGGTCATCAACTTGAATGTTATCAAAGTATACAATATTTTCACAATACACTTGCCATTATTTTGAAAAAAACATAATTTTAGTATTGTCTTATAGTAAAACAGTAAACAGTTCAATTCTATGGAAACTCCTAACTTTTAAAACTGAATAATTGTTAAGAGAACAGAATATAAGTGTTCTTCAATATGCCTATGACTATTAAATACTCATTTTAAAATTCTGAACATGCCATACCAGAGACATTTAAAACAGTATCTGTTTGCTTTTTAATTTTGCAATAGATACAGTTTCCAATGGGATGTTATGTATTTAAAAGTCAACAGAAAAAAGAGCCACATTCTGTTAGAAGATAAACCTGGGAACTATGAAATATCTATAATAATAAATTACAGAAGAGTAAACATTTGTTCATCAGAGTAAGGTATTCTGTCTTTCTTTCTTTCTTTCTTTCTTTCTTTCTTTCTTTCTTTCTTTCTTTCTTTCTTTCTTTCTTTCTTTCTTTCTTTCTTTCTTTCTTTCTTTCTTTCTTTCTTTCTTCCTTCCTTCCTTCCTTCCTTCCTTCCTTCCTTCCTTCCTTTCTTTCTTTCTTTCTTTCTTTCTTTCTTTCTTTCTTTCTTTCTTTCTTTCTTTCTTTCTTTCTTTCTTTCTTTCTTTCTTTCTTTCTTATTTTCTTTCTTTCTTTTTGTCGGTCATGGGGCTTGAACTCTGGGCTTGAGCACAATACTTTCACTCTTCAGCTCAAGGCAAGTGCTCAACCGCTTGCGCCACAGCACCAATTCTGTTTTTCTAGTGGTTAATTGGAGATAAGAGTCTCACAGACTTTGACTCCGAGGTCTTTGATCCATTTCGAGTTGATTCTGGTGCAGGATGATATATAAGGAGATACCTTTAGTTTTCTACAAGTTAACCAATTTTGCCAGCGTCATTTACTGAAGAGGCTGTGTTTTTTCCATTCTATTTTTTAGATCCCTTATCAAAGATTAGATGGTTATTGGTCTATAGGTTCATTTCTGGGTTTTCATTTCTATTCCATTGGTCCTGAGGTCTCTTCTTGTGCCAGTACCAAGCTGTTTTGATTACTATGACTTTATAGTAGAGTTTGAAATTTGGTATTGATATTCCTCCAAGAGTGTTCTTTCTGTTGAGGAGCGTTTTTGTTATTCGGGGTCTTTTATTGTTCCATATGAATTTTTGGATTGCCTCTTCTATTTCCTTGAAGAATGAGGTTGGGATTTTGATAGTTACCGCATTAAATTTGTAGATATCCTTGGGAAGTATTACGATTTTCACGATGTTGATCTTTCCAATCCAGTAGCATGGGAGTTATTCCCAATTTCTAAGTTCTGTTTTGATTTCCTTTTTGAAGTTTTTAAAGTTTTCATGATAGATGTCCTTCACTTCTTTGGTTAAGTTAATTCGTAGGTATTTTATTTTTAGTGGGGCTATTAAAAATGGAGTTGCTTTCCTAATTTCATCCACACATTTCTCACTGTTGGCATACAGAAAAGCCATTGATTTTGGGGGGTTAATTTTATACCCTGCTACTTTGCTAAAGTTTTGAATCACCTTGAGTTATTTGGGAGTAGAGTCTATGGGATTCTTTAAATACAAGATCAGGTCAACTGCAAAGAGGGAGAGTTTTATTTCTTCTTCCCTATTTGGATCTCCTTTATGTCTCCATCTTGTCTTATTGCTGTAGCTAGGCATTCTAATACTAGGATGAAGAGAAGTGGAGAGTGTGGACATCCTTGTCTTGTTCCTGAATTAAGAGGAAATGGATTTAGTTTTTCACCATTAAATATAATGTTGGCTGTAGTTTTATCATATACGGCCTTTATTGTATTGAGGAATGTTTCATGGATTCCTAATTTTTCCAAAACCTTTATCATAAAGGGGTGTTGGATCTTGTCAAATGCTTTTTCTGCATTTATTGAAATAAATATGTGGTTCTAATACTTGCTCCTGTTGATGTGATGAATAATATTAATTGATTTGCGTATATTGAACCAGCTTTGCATCCCTGAAATGAATCCTGTTTGATCGTGGTGTATGATTTTTTGGATGAATTGTTGAAGTCGATTGGCCAAAATTTTGTTGAGAAGTTTTGCATCAATGTTCATCAAAGAAATGGGTCTATAGTTCTCTTTCTTTGATGAGCCCATGGTTGGTTTTGGGATGAGGGTTGTGATTGCTTCATAGAATGTGTTCGGCAGTGAACTTTCTCCTTCAATTTCACTGAAGAGTTGGAGGAGTATTGGTGTGAGCTCTACTTTGAAGGCCTTGTAGAATTCTCCTGTAAAACCATGTGCGCCTGGACTTTTCTTAGCTGGGAGGTCTCTTATTGCTGTTTCTATTTCAATGCTTGATATGGACTTGTTAAATGGTTTAACTCATCTTGGTTTAGTTTTGGCAGGTCAATATTAGCTAGGGAAAGGTCCATTTCTGTCAAGTTCTCAAACTTATTAGCATACAGGTTTGAGAAGTGTTCCCTTATAATGTTTTGAATCTTGATTGTTTTCGTGGTGATGATTCCATTCTCATCTCTGAGTTTATTTATTTGGGTGTGTTCTCTTCTTTTTCTGAATAGATTTGCTAAGGGTCTGTCAATTTTGTTAATTTTTTGGATGAACCAATTCTTTGTTTTGTTGATTCTTTCTGCAGTTGATTTGGATTCTAATTCATTTAATTCTGATTTAATTTTAATTATTTCTTTCTGTCTACTGGATTGGGGTTTATCTTGTTGCTCTTTTTCAAGGAGGTTCAGATGTCTCATTAAATTGTTGGTTTCAGATATCTCCAATTTGTTGATGTAGGAACTCAGAGCTATAAATTTGCCTCTGAGTACTGCCTTTGCTATGTCGCAGAGGATCTGGTAATTTGTGTGTTCATTATTGTTGAATAGCATGAACATTTGAATTTCCTTTCTAATCTCTTCCATGACCCACTCATGATTCAGCAGTGTGTTGTTCAGCCTCCATGTGATATCGGACTTTCTTTGGTGACTTTTGGTGTTGAGTTCTAATTTTATTCCCTTGTGGTCAGAGAGAATGCAAGGTATAACTTCAATGTTTCTGAATTTAGACAAGTTTGCTTTGTGGCCTAAAATGTGGTCTATTTTAGAAAATGTTCCATGTGATGCTGAGAAAAATGAGTATTCTGATGCTGTTGGGTGAAATTTTCTGTTGATTTCAGTTAAATCTAGTTGATCTATGCAGTTGTTTAGGTCTGCGGTTTCTCTGTTGAGTTTTTGCCAAGTTGATCTATCTAGTGGGGAGAGTGATGTGTTAAAATCCCCAACAATTAATGTCCTTGGATCTATGTGGGATTTGAGGGAAAGTAGTGTTTCTTGGATAAATTTGGGTGCTCTGTTGTTTGGCGAATAGATATTTAGAATTGCAATATCCTCCTGAAGGAGAGATCACTTAGTTTGTATGCAGCAACCTTCTTTATCTCTTCTCACGAATTTTAATTTTAAGTCTATTTTATCTGATATTAGGATTGCAACTTCCGCATGTTTATGGTGGCCATTTGCTTGGTAGATTTTGTTCCACCTTTAACATTGAAAATGTGTTTGTGATGTGACTCTTGAAGGCAGCAGATAGAAGGATCTTGTTTTTAAATCCAACTATACAGTCTATGTCGCTTAATTGGAGAGTTAAGTCTGTTAATGTTAAGAGACAGCCTGAGATTTATTTGAGAGTTCCTGCCATGTTATCCACCTTCTTGGGGACGGCGAAAACTGGGTTCTTCCTATGGTTCTTGGATTCCAAGTTTGGGTGTAGTTTCTTGGCCTTTATTGTGGTCTTGTTGGTTTTCTATGTGTAGGACGTCTTTAAGAATCTTTTGTAGTGCTGGTTTGGTGGAGAGGTATTGTTTCAATTTTTCTTTTCTATGGAAGGTTTTTATTTGGTCTTCAGTTATGAAGGAGAGTTTAGCTGGGTACAGTATTCTTGGTTGATAGTTATTTCTATTTAGGGCATGGCAAACATAATTCCAGGCTCTTCTTGATTTGATTTTCTCTGCTGAGAAATCTAAGGTGATTCTAATTTGTTTCCCTTTATAGGTGATTAATCTTTTCTCCTTGACAGCTTTAAGGATCTTTTCCTAGGTCTTAATGGATCCAGTGTGGATTATAATGTGATGGTGAGATGGCCTATTCTGGTCTGGTCTATTTGGAGTTCTAAAAGCTTCTTGTATTTGAATAGGCCTATCTTTTTCATGTTTGAAAAGTTCTCTGCTAGGATCCTGTTAAACAAATTTCCTAGACCATTAACTTCTGTTTCTAGGTGCTCCTCTACACACAATATCCTTAGATGAGGCCTTCTGATGGTGTATTCCAAGTGTTGGATAGATCTCTCATATTTCTTGGGCTTGTCTTGGATGGTTGTATGATCTTTCTCTATAATGTCTAGGCTGTCTTCAGTCCTTGAGATTCGATCTTCTGCATGGTCTAACCTTCTTTCAAGAGTTTCTACTTTCAGGATGGAATAGGAGAAACCCTAGGTCTCCTTGCAGCAGGCCGAAATTTTCTGAATAGAGACCCAGAAACACAACAAATCAAAGAAAGGTTGAACGAATGGGATTGCATGAACATGCAGAGCTTCTGCATGGCAAAGGACATAGCTAGCAAGATCAATAGAAAGCCCACGAATTGGGAGAAGATCTTCACTAGACATACAACGGACAAGGGTCTCATATCTAAAATACACTTAGAACACAAAAAATTAAATCTCCCAACAACAAATCGTCAAACAAACAACTGCCCAATAAATAAGTGGGCTAATGACTTAAAGAGAAACTTCTCTGAACAAGAAAGAAGGATAACCAATAGACTCATGAAGAAATGCTCATCATTCCTAGCCATAAAAGAAATGCAAATCAAAACAACATTGAAATACCATCTCACCCCAGTTAGAACGGCAAAAATCAAAAACTCTAATAACAACAGATGCTGGAGGGGATGTGGAGAGAAGGGAACCTTACTTCATTGTTGGTGGGAGTGTAAACTTGATCAAACACTTTGGAAAATAGTATGGAGGTTCCTCAAAAGACTCCACATAGAGCTCCCCTATGACCCATCAGTCCCACTTTTGGGCATTTACCCAAATCTTTACAAACAAGACCACACTAAAGCTACCAGCATAATTATGTTTGCTGCAGCGTTATTTACCATAGCTGAGATCTGGAACCAACCCAGATGCCCCTCAGTATATGAATGGATCAAGAAAATGTGGTATATATACACAATGGAATTCTATGCCTCCATCAGAAAGAATGACATCGCCCCATTTGTTAGGAAATGGAAAGACTTGGAAAAAATTGTATTAAGTGAAGTAAGCCAAGCCCAAAGAAACATAGGTCCCATGATTTCCCTTATTTGTAATATCTAATATATGTATGAGTCAAGCAGAAAAGGACAGATAAGTTGTTGTTAGGAAAATGAACCCTAATATATGTATTTTAAATATTTTTTCTTTCATGCATTTGTTTCTAATGCAATTATAAGATTATTTCTTTGTTGCTTTGTATGTCCCTCCCCCACAGTATAATCCCTGCTTTCACTGTATTTGATGTTGGTATAATTTGTGGAAGGGAAGGGGAAAAACAAGTCGTTTAAATAAGGATACAGGTGGACCTGTTGCAACAATGAGAAGTACAAGTTGTCATGTCGAAAACGAACTTTATAACTTGGGGGGGGGGAGAGGTTTTGTGGGGGGATGGTAAGGGATGTGAAGGGGAAACAAAGGAGGAGGCTACAATGCTTGATAAGAAATGTACTCACTATCTTGCCCATGTAATTGTGACCCCTCTGTACAGTATTTTCACAATATAAAAATAAAAAATAAAAAAAAAAACAGTCTCACAGGCTTTTCTGCTCGGGCTGGCTTTGAACCGTTATCTTCAGATCTCAGCCTCCACATTAACTAGGATTACAGGCATGAGCCACCGGCGCCCGGCTTAAGCTAGTTTTTCTATGACAATCAATGCTAAGTTTTTATGCCATAAAGTCATCCTAGCCCAACAGTTTCCAACTTGTAAGGTACACCATAAAATTCCCTAAATTTACATCATGACTAGCTTATCACTATTGTGAAAAAATACTGCACTTCTGCTGTGATGCCCTCCCAAATTTGGAAAGAACAGTACACTAAACATTACTGCATCATTTCCCCACCAGTGGTGTTCTTGAGATTAGAACGTTTGCAAATATTATTCTTTTATTTTTATTTTACATTTATTTTATTATATGTTATTTGTTAGGTCTTCATCCATCCCACCAAAAATGGACGTGGTCCGAGGCAACATATGTGCGCCGCTAGCCCATTCCCCAGCCTCCCTTAACACAGGAAACAATCAGACACAGCGCGGAGTCAAGTGAAAGTAACTTGTTTATTAACACACAGCAAGCACATTTCAAAAGCAAAAAGACTGGGTGGCCTGCGGAGGAAAAAGAACAAACCAATCATTGTAAAGGTCACACCGTATCATGCACCTAAGCTTCCATGAGCTGTTTATGCACTAAATGTAAACAAATCAGGCTCTGCCCACTCAACTCTCTCTCAGCACAATCTTTGCTGCCCACGTGTTCCACAGATTCCCCCTTTTTTGTTTTAATGACATGCCCACCTCCCAGTTAGTTATCCTTTTCCCTCCTTTGGAAAGGTTATTTTAACAGGATTACATTGTTAAGAATAGCATTGGCCATGCAGGGGGTTCGAGGCAAGTCTGGGGGGCGAGATTCGCCAGACAAGGATAGGGAGGGTCCTTGTGCATGATTCCAGAGCCTGTCCCAGTTACCTCACAGCCCCACCTAGCACAGTAATAAACATCAGCCCCATTACAGGTAGAAATATCTGAAGCAGCTCGATTACTTCTGGGACATATATAAAAGTCCTTATCTCGTAAGGTTGTACTCTTCACAACATGGGAGCAGCTTGGGTATTGGGAGTTCCACACATGCTGCACGGTGCATCCTAGTGGGTCCCCACATTCAGGCTATTCTACTATCATCCATAAAAACAAGGAAATTTAAAACAAACTCTGCAGACATAGCAAAGCAATCCCAGGCACTTGGTGTCTTTTAAGTAAGCCAGTTCCTTGTATGTGCCTTTAAGCGAGCACAGGGGTCAAAATGACCTTTGAGCTTTACTGTCAGCTCCCAACACCCCATCTTTGTTTAAAGAAGTGAACCCACTTGTCTTAGGTTGTGTGGATTTGACTTGTCTGCCTTACCTATCATTGGGAACTTCTTCAGAGAGAAGATGAATGCTTGTCTTAGGTTGGTCAGACTGACACCCCCTCTTATCTGTCTCTGGCTGCAGTTCCTTTAGGGGCAAATTCATTCACTTGGAGATTGAACTTATGAACTAGCTGACAAAACTCATAAGAGATTTGCAGTGCACGGATAATGCAAAGAAGGCATAGAAAAACCATCAGCAAAAGCATTACCAGGCCAACCAATATCATTAGCAGTCCTTTAACATTTGTCAGGGATGGGATAGCAGTCTTTGCCACTTCAAAGTCCAGACGTGGGGCTTGTTCTAATCCAGCTATTTGCCTGTGGGGTTGAAAAAGATCTAAAGACAAATTATTATTATTAACATTCTGTATTAGTGCCATAGCAGCTGCTGCTGCAGAGGCAGCTAATGAAATAAAGGCCAAAATCATACCAAGTTTTAGACATGTTTACAGGAAGCATATGGATTCAAGTAATGCAGCTATAGAAGCAATTAGTAAAAGAACAATGAGAGCAAGTAACATTAAAATAATTAGCTAAACAAATGCTTCGGCCACCATAGCCACTTTTCTTTCTTTGTTGGTTTGTTTATCCTTGGGCATCCTGTATAGTGAAAATGGGTAAAAACTTAAGGATCCTGGCAGGGATCCAAATGGGATGTGTAGGGCTAGATCTCTGGCAGGAGGTAAGTGTGAATGATGCCCACAAGGAACAAACACTGGGAGAATAGGCTTAAGCAGGTCTCCTTTATTCTTCCTGAAGGTGGCGGGGGGGGGGGGGGGTGGAGGTGGGAGAAGGGGGGGGGGTTTGTAGCCCCAGGTTTCCCAACCTCCTGAGTCCTTCCCTTCCCTGCCAATCACTTCAAGGGGAGTTGATGTAAGGCACTTGTGACAGGCACAGCTTGGTGACAGGCACTGATTGGTTCCCCGGGGTCATGTAGGGAGCATGGACAGCTCATGGCTGTCAAGCTAGGCAGACTTGCCTGTGGGTCACATCTCTATGAGCAGGAAGTGCAGGAAGTGTGCTTCAACTGCTACTCTAGCTGACTCAAACAGATCTGACCGACTCTACCCACAAATTCCCCCTTTTCTTTTAAAAGGAACGTCATTATGGTGACCCGTCATTGGAGGCATTTTTGCCAGGAGTGTAAGCATTTAATAATTCCCATGAGAATAAGCCCTAATAGCGCAAGGCCTCCCCAGGTGACCAGAGAGGATGGTAAAACCCATTGTTGTAACTTTTTAAGCACATCTTCTAAAAATGAGGCAGCGCAAATAAGCCGTATGGTGGTTTGGTTTAGGCGGGTAACATCATGCAGCAGATGGTGGGTGAAGTTTAAGTACTTAAGGCACCAAGGGCCTTTGATGTAGTTACTAATTTTAGTGACGTTGGGCGCTGGAGTGGAAAGCTGACAGACAGAAGTAGTCATAGCATTACATAGTCCTCCTTGTAATCGAAGAAACGTAATCTCTTTTTGGAGCAAGTCTATTTGTTGCTGGAGCACAAGGAGGCCTCCATTAAGATGATTGGCAACTTGAAAATGCTGTAATTCTATGGATGACAGTTGAGGGATGAGCTGGTTTATCTCTTGCACGGTGGACATGCTTTGGGACAGCGATATAGCGGTGGTGGTAGCTGAAGCCACTGTAGTGATGATCACCAACATGAGTGTAATGGATGAACTAATTGAACCTGAGAAAACTGAGAGTCATTAGAAGCCAGAACAATAAATGCGGGAACACATACCAAACCTACAAACTGATATGAGTCATTGGGTTGCCAGTGATTACTGAGAGTGCAAGTAGCGGAGAAGTTGTCTCCTAGACAAAAAAAGAACAGGGCTCTAACCACTACCATTCCTGACACCTGGTTGCATGCAGAGTGTTTACAGCGACAAGTATTGCCCAATAGGAAAGGGAACAAATCCAGGCAGGAATATGATGAACAAACGACTGGCATGGGGAGTACTAGGTCTCCCAAATGTCCCCCTGACGAGTTCTAAAACTCCTTTAGATTTTGAGGTTTGGGATTTTTTTCAGAATGGTTGTATATAGCCGGGTAGAGGGACAATGTGATGTCCCCAAATACTCTGCCTTGCCAGGAACTGGCACAAAGTCTAATCACTAATTCCTCAAGAGGAATGGGAACATTGCCAAAGCTATCAAAGTCCCTGCATGGGCATAACTGCATATGAAAAGGTATGTCAGTACCCTGAGTACAATTTTTTCAGGTGGGACAAATGGGTTAGGGTGCCATGTAGTTCCACCATCCTGTCCCATGAGTTACAGACTGTTTTACAGTCTCGTCTGAAAAACAAAAAGAGATGGCTCCTTTCCACCCGAAAGTAAGGTTTGTATTTTGGTGCCATAGGGCAGCTGCCGAGAAAGGAAGGCCAACCATGCCATTGGAAGAAAGCATTTGAGGGATGATGGTGGTATCTTCCCCTACTATCATCAAGATTTGGGGGCTGGACATTAACGTTCTTTACCTTGTCCTGTAGCAGATTGAGAATTGGCTGTAATAATGGCACACATTAGGAGGAATAGAGTACCATGCCCTGAGTTAGGGTCTGGGGCCATAGCCTGGGCTTGTTCTACCAATTCCTTTAGGTCTCCCCAAGTGATGGCATGGGGTCTAGATCGAGGTTTGCATCTCCTCCTCCTCGGGCTGTTCAAGCGTAGTCAACGCATCTCATTGGTAGGTGGTGACGGTTGGTCTGACAACTCCAGCTGCAGGTTTATCACCATGTCTGGAAAGATACAAGCAAATCCTCTCCCTTGTGCCATTAAGGGAGCAGGACCCTCCCATTTTCTTGTGATGGGGTCCTTCCATCTAACCAAAGGGACTGGAGTAGGTGTTTTCATGAGTCCAAAATGCAGGGCCTTGGGGGATGCACCTGTGGTGGGTGTGAATGTTAAAACGTATTTTTACTGTAAGGCAATAATTTAATTGTGTTTGGGGATCTTTATGCCCTAGCCCCTCCAGTTTCCCCTTTTCTTTTAAAAGAAGGGTCTTAATTTCTTTATGACTGTGTTCAACAATGGCTTGGCCTTGTTGGTTATATGGAATACCTGTCTAGTGTGTGATGTTCCAAAGGATACGAAATTCATGAAAATATTTGGAGGTGTAAGCAGGGCCATTGTCTGTTTTAAGGGTCCAAGGAACGCCCATATATGTAATGGCATGTAGAAGTGACTTAATGGCGCGGCTTGTTTCACCTGTTAAGGCTAAAGCTATTAGAAAGCCTGAGAATAAATCTATGCATACATGGACGTATTTTTGTTTGCCGAACTGGGGGATATGGTTTATGTCCATTTGCCATGTGCCATTGGGCCTAAGGCCTCACGGATTTGTTTCCATGGGTTGAAGTGATCCTAAGGGTAAAAGAAGTGCACAGGAGGAGCAGGACCGAATCATGTGCTTGCGTTGTTGGTGTGTCAAATCAGGAAATAATTGTTTGATAGTAGTAAATGAAAGCGACATTGCAACGTTCAAGCCTGGTCCATAGACGTATTGGTGAGTAATACAGTTGGTGTGAAAGCACGATCAATGGCTTCATTACCAGCAGCTAGGGGTCCGGGGAGGTTAGCATGAAATCTAATGTATTGAATGTACCAGGGTTGGGCATGGTTGTCTAGTACAGTTTGCAGTTTACACATTATTCGTGTTATATCATGACCATCATCTGTTAATAAAGCTCCAGGAAGAACGACAACAGTCTGTACAGCGTATAAACTATCAGAAAAAATATTAAGAGGTTCTCTGGGAAAAGATGTAAGGGCGAGTAAAATGGCCAGTACCTCAGCAGCTTGAATGGACAGGGAATGTTGTTGAATCATGTATTTTTTAGTATTAGCATTGTAAAATCCATTAACAGTTTTGCTAATATCGGTAAAAAGCACAACAGCTTGAGGGATAGGTAGCCCTTGGAATGAGCACAGCATTTACGTCAAAGTGGGAGTTCTTGTGTAACTTTAAAAAGGGGTTCTTGGGCATATGATTATCAATGTTAAACTAGTAATGGATGACTTGTAAGGCTAATTCCTCTTCAAATGTCAGGAAATTAAAGACTGTTTTTCGAATGGGCCAGATAAGACAGTCGGAGAATCAGCCGTATGTTTGATGGCATCGTTCCTCGCCTTTGATGGCTAAGTTGCATAGCATGGTAATGGGTGTGCTATTTTTTGGTAATTGGGAAGTGTCAAGGTCTACCCATTGTAACACACCACAAGTTTGAGTCATCACCGACCTTTTTTTGTCAATTATGAGTTAATATAATCAGCTTGATTTCGTCGGTGGTATCTAAAAACACCATGGGTGTTGACCATAATAGATCCGTGACTTGTTGTGAAACTTGTTGAGCATCAGGGGAAAGTATACAAAGGGAAGTTGTGTCAGAGGGTCCCTGAAGCAATTGAAATAAAGTTTGGAGCTCTTGGGTAGGGAGGCGCATAAAATTGTGCACCCAGTTGAAATGTCCACATAATTGTTGCAATTCAGTTAAAGTATATTGGGACTTAATGACAATATTAGACCCATTTGGGGTAATTGTTTGATTTAAATGGTATCCAAGATAGGCATAAGGGGCTTTAAGTCGAATTTTTTGGGGGAAATATGGAGTCCTATTTTCCTTGAGTTGTGTTAAACAGGCTTGAATGGTGATAGCCTCTTTATGTGCTATTAAAATGTCATCCAGGTAATGGACACAAAAGCATTTTGAAAGCAAAGGTCTAATAGCATAAGCAACATACATCTGACGTATAGTAGGGCTACTTTTCATTCCTTGAGGGATAACTTTCTATTGATTCAATGTTTGGGTAACTGACAGTGAGGTTCCCAAACTGAGAAGGCAAAATATTTTTATCTTTGGGATGTAGGTGGATGGAAAAAAGTAGTCCTTGATGTCAATAATGGCAATGTGCCAATCATTGGGTATTGCAGAAAGATGTGGGAGTCCGGGTTGAAGCATTGCCATCTTTTTCATATGAATGCTTATGAAATGTAGGTCATGGAGAAGTCTCCATTTTCCTTGAGCTCTTTTTTTGGATAATAAAAATGGGAGAATTGTGGGGACTGATGCTTTGTTCTATATGTCCCTTTTCTGGTTGCTCCTCCACTAGAGTGTGAAGATGAGTGACCTTTTCAGGGAAAATAGGCCACTGTTCTACCAAAATGGGTTTGGTGGTATCCCATTGGAGTGGAAATAGCTCTGGCCCGACAACAGTGGCCATTAGAATTGGGGGTACTGTGGGTGACTAATGGCTTGATCGGTTATGATGTCTTCATAAAAAGCCTTATCATCTGTTGTTATCACAATACCCATATTAGTGAGGACATCTCTTCCCCAAATATTGCATGGAAGGCCAGGGGCAACAAGAGGTTTAAAAGCCGCGGTGAAGTCATCACAGTCTGTCCATCTTACAGGCCATTGGACATGGAGGGAATCTGTTTTTCCACCGACACCTTGTATGCAGGGGCCAGGAAATAGGTTCTATCCCAACCCTTCGACATCTTTTTTTCTAAGGACTGTACATTTAGCACCCGTATCAAAGATGCCCTTAAATTTTGTTCTTTAACCTTAAGTTCCATTCTAGATTTTCCATTTGAGGTGGTGGTTGTTGTTTTTGTCCTCGGGGTAGGGACTGAGGACTACCCCATATTTAGTTTAAAGGCTGAGTCTTAGAGTGGCATTCAGAGGCCCCCAAAAAAACCTTTTTACATTTAGGACATACGGAAGGAGTTTGCTTTATTTTGGGTGAACCCCAGAGTGAAGGGCAATCCTTTCTAAAATGACCAGTTCCCAGAGGAGCTGGTAATTTGTGTGCTCGTTTTTGTTGAATATCATGAACATTTGAATTTCCTTTCTAATCTCTTCCATGACCCAGTCGTGATTCACAGTGTGTTGTACAGCCTCCATGTGTTACCGGACTTTCTTTGGTGGCTTTTGGTGCTGAGTTCTAATTTTATTCCCTTGTGGTCTGAGAGAATGCAAAGTATAACTTCAATGTTTCTGAATTTGGACAAGTTTGCTGCTGAGAAAAATGTGTATTCTGATGCTGCTGGGTGAAATATTCAGTAGATGACTGTTAAATCTAGTTGATCTGAACCTCCTTGAAAAAGAGCACCAAGATAAAACCCAATTCAGTGGACAGAAATAAATAATTGAAATTAAATCAGAATTAAATGATTTAGAATCCAAAAAAAATGTAAAAAGAATCAACAAAACAAAGAGTTGGTTCTTCAAAACAATTAAAATTGACAGACTCTTAGAAAATCTCATGAGAAAAAGAGGAGAACACACCCAAATAAATAAACTCAGAGATGAGAATGGAAACATCACCACAGAAACAACCAAGATTCAGAACATTTTAAGGGAATACTTCTCAAAACTTTATGCTAATAAGTTTGAGAACTGGACAGAAATGGACCTTTTCCTAGCAAATATTGACATGCCAAATCTAAATCAAGATGTGTTAAACCATATTAAGAGGCCCATATCAAGCATTTAAATTGAAACAGCAATAAGAGACCTCCCATCTAAGAAAAGTCCAGGCAAATGGTTTTACAGTGGAATTCTACAAGGCCTTCAAAGCAGAGCTCACACCAATACTCCTCCAACTCTTCAATGAAATTGAAAGAGAAAGTTCATTACCAAAAACATTCTATGAAGCCATCATAAGCCTCATCCCAAAAGCAGGCAGGGACTCATCAAAGAAAGAGAACTATAGAACCATTTTTTGATGAACATTGATGCAAAACTTCTCAACAAAATTTTGGCCAATCAACATCAATAATCCATCCAAAAAATCATACACCACGATCAAACAGGATTCATTTCGGGGATGTAAAGCTGGTTCAATATACTCAAATCAATTAATATTGTTCATCACATCAACAGGAGCAAGGATAAGAACCACATGGTTATCTCAATAGATGCAGAAAAAGCATTTGACAAGATCCAACACCCCTTTATGATGAAGGCCTTGGAAAAATCAGGAATCAACGGAATATTTCTCAATACAATAAAGGCTGTATATGACAAATCTAGAGCCAGCATTATACTTAATAGTGAAAAACTAAAGCCATTTCCTCTTAACTCAGGAACAAGACAAGGAGTCCACACTTTCCACTTCTCTTCAATCTCCTATTAGAATGCCTAGCTACAGCAATAAGACAAGATGAAAGCATAAAAATGATCCAAATAGGGAAAGATGATGTAAAACTCTCCATCTTTTCAGATGACATGAACTTTTATTTAAAGAATCCCACGGACTCCCCTTCCAAATCCTTCAAGCTGATTGAAAACTTTGGCAAAGTAACAGGGTATAAAATTAACCCCCGAAAATCAATTGCTTTTCTGTATGCCAACAATGAGAAAAGTGTGGCTGAAATTAGGAAAGCAACTGTATTCGTAACAGCCCCCAAAAATAAAATACCTAAGAATTAACTTCACCAAGGAAGTGAAAGACCTCTTTGATGAAAACTTTAAAACCTTGAAAAAGGAAATCAATACAGAACGTAGAAAATGGCAAAAACTCCCATGCTCCTGGATTGGAAAGATCAACATCCTGAAAATGGCAATACTTCCCAAGGGTATCTGCAAATTCAATGTGATACCCATCAAAATTCCAACCTCTTTCTTCAAGGAAATAGAAGAAGCAACCCAAAAATTCATATAGAACAATAAAAGACCCCGAATAGCAAAAACGCTCCTCAATGGAAAGAACAGTGCTGGAGGAATATCAATACCAAATTCCAAACTCTACTATAAAGCCATAGTAATCAAAAGAGCTTGGTACTGGCACAAGAATAGACCAGAGGACCAATGGACTATAATTGAAAACCCAGAAATGAACCCACAGAGTTATAGCCATCTAATCTTCGATAAGGAAGCTAAAATATAGAATGGAAAAAAGACAGCCTCTTCAGTAAATGATGTTGGCAAAATTGGTTAACTACTTGCAGAAAACCAAAGCTAGATCCTTATATATCACCCTGCAACAAAATCAACTCCAAAAGTATCAAAGACCTAGGAGTCAAAGCAGACACTCTGAAAAGATTACAGGATGGAATAGGAGAAACACTAGGTCTCCTTGGCTCAGGCCGAAATTTTCTTAATAGAGACCTGGAAACACAACAAATCGAAGAAAGGTTGGACAAATGGGATTGCATGAATTTGCAGAGCTTCTGCATGGCAAAGGACATAGCTAGCAAGATCAATAGAAAGCCCACGGATTGGGATCTTCACTAGACATACATCGGACGAGGGTCTCATATCTAAACTATATTTGGAACTCAAAAAATTAAATCCCCCGACAACAAATCCTCACAGAAACAACTGCCCAACCAGTTAGAACGGCAAAAATCAAGAACTCTAACAACAGATGCTGGAGGGGATGTGGACAGAAAAGAACATTACTTCATTGTTGGTGGGAATGTACACTTGTTCAACCACTTTGGAAAGCAGTATGGAGGTTCCTCAAAAGACTTCACATAGAACTCCTCTATGACCCAGCAATCCCACTTTTGGGCATTTACCCAAATGATTACAAACAAGACCACACTAAAGCTACCAGCACAACTATGTTTACTGCAGCATTATTTACCATAGCTAAGATATGGAACCAACCCAGATGCCCCTCAGTAGATGAATGGATCAAGAAAATGTGGTATATATACACAATGGAATTGTATGCCTCCATCAGAAAGAATGACATTTCCCCATTTGTTAGGAAATGGAAAGGCTTGGAAAAAATTATATTAAGTGAAGTAAGCCAGGCCCAAAGAAACATAGGTCCCATGGTTTTCCTTATTTGCAATATCTAGTATGAGTCAAGCGGAAAAGGTCAGATAATGTGATGTTAGGAAAACGAACCCTTAAATATGTATTTTAATGGTTTTTTTTCTTTCATGCATGTGTTTCTAACGCATTTATAAGATTATTTCTTTGTTGCTTTGTATGTCCCTCCCCCACAGTGTAACCCCCGCTTTCACTATATTTGATGTCAGTATAACATGTGGAGGAGATGGGGACAAACAAGTCGTTTAAGGATTCAGGTGGACCTGTTGCAACAATGAGAAGTACAAAATGTCATGTCAAAAATGAGCTTTACAATGTCTGTGTGGGAGGGGGAGGGGGGAAGGATTGGGTGGGCGGGAGTGGGGAGGCTGGGAAGGGAGGTGAAGGGTAAACAAGGGAGGAGGCTGCAATGCGTGGTAAGAAATGTATGCATTATCCTGCCCATGTAATTGTAACCCCTCTGTACAGTATGTTCTCAAATAAAATAAAATTAAATTAAAAAAAAAAAAGAAACAACTGCCCAATAAATAAGTGGTCTAAAGACTTAAATAGAAACTTCTCTGAAGAAGAAAGAAGAATGGCCAATAGACACATGAAGAAATGCTCAATCTCCCTAGCCATAAAAGAAATGCAAATCAAAACATTGAGATACAACCTCACTCCAGTTAGAATGGCTAAAACAAGATCTCTAAGAACAACAGATGCTGTAGGGGATGTGGACAGAAGGGAACCTTACTTCATTGTTGGTGGGAGTGTAAACTTGTTCAACCACTTTGGAAAGTAGTATGGAGGTTCCTCCAAAGACTCCACATAGAGCTCCCCTATTACCCAGCAATCTCACTTTTGGGCATTTACCCAAATCTTTACAAACAAGACCACACTAAAGCTACCAGCACGACTGTGTTTATTACAGCACTATTTACTATATCTAAGATATGGAACCAACCCAGATTCCCCTCAGTAGATGAATGGATCAAAACATGGTATATATACACAATGGAATTCTATGCCTCTATCAGAAAGAATGACATTGCCCCATTTGTTAGGAAATGTAAATGCTTGGAAAAAATTATATTAAGTGAAGTAAGCCAGGCCCAAAGAAACATGGTTTCCCTTATTTGCAATATCTAATATGTGTCTGAATCAAGCAGAAAATGTCAGATAAGGTGATGTTAATTAAATGAACCCTAGGATATGTATTCAAGTGTTTTTTTTTTCTTTCAGGTGATTGTTTCTAACACATTTAGAAGATTATTTCTTTATTGCTTTGTATTTCCTCCCCCACAGTATAACCCCTGCTTTCACTGTATTTGATGTCGGTATAATTTGTTAAGGGGAATGGGAAAAACAAATCGTTTAAATAGTGATACAGGTGGACCCATTGCAACAATGAGATGTACAATTCGTTTTGGTGAAAAATGAACTTTACAACTTCGGTGCAGGTGTGGGGAGGTAATGGGGAGGATTGAGTGGGAGGGGCAGGGGGAGGATGTAAAGGAATGGGATGGAGATACAAAGGAGGAGGCTACAATGCTTGATAAGAAATGTACTCATTATCTTGTCCATGTAATTGTAACCCCTCTGAACAGTACTTTCATAATAAAAAAATTAAAATGAAAAAAATAAAAATAAAATGACCAGTTATGCCGCATCCCCAACAAGGTCAATTTCCCATTGCACCATTGGGGGCGCGCACTGGCGGTCATAGAGGTGAAAGCCTGTGCAAGGGTCGTCCTAGCATGAGTTGATGTCCCCAAATTTTTGTGGCTAGGATGCAATCAGTGATCTCCCCATTTCGTTCAGGGGCAATGGCTTTTCTGCATTCCTGTGTGGCCCCTTCCCATATTAGGGTCTTGGTTTGTGCTTCTCGGGCTCCAGCGTGGGATAACTTCTGGGCTACTGCTTCTAGAACACTGGCCACGAAGTCAATGAAAGGCTCATTGCGGTGTTGGATGAGGGTTTTTAGTTGTTTGTTCCCTTCTTTCGAAGGGACCAAGGAGTCAACCCACAATGCACAGAGGAGTACTTGGGCAAAGTACTGCGGAGATGCCACTGCTTGTGCAATGGAAGACCCATAAGCTCCCTCCCCTTTTAAGCAATCAGGGTCCCCCATGGTTGCATCATATCCTCCAGCAGTGACATTTCATGTGCTTTGTTGTTCACATTCATCATAAAAAGCAGCCTTCCATAAAAGGAAGTCCCCTGAAGATGATGCTGTGCACATTAAGTTCTTCCAATCATTGGGGCAACTCAGATCAATGCTAATGGTTTCGAGCATCTGTTGAGCATATGGGGAGTGCAAGCCATCTTCCTTAAAAGCGGTCCAATTTTTGTCAAGCACTTTTGGGCCATGGGGGTACCATTGGTTAGGTGGTGCATTGGTTCGGTGGATGTTTACCGGGAACACGAACTGGGGTTCAACCATAGGCTTGGCTGCCATTGCCATGGTAGTTGTGGGGCCCGCAAACAACTGTTGTATTATAGGGGGAACAATGGGTTTTCTTTCTTGGGCAAAGTTGGATATGAAGGCCCAAGGATACAAAGTTTCCTGAGGGGAGTTCCCAGGCTAGCCAAATGGCCAAAAGAAGTGCTTGGGCAGGTTTCCTGGGTCCCATAGTGTGGGAGAGGGGTTTTACAAGCATAGCTGGCTGACCCTCTGGGTCACATGATGGTGGCAGTTGTTGGTCATCTGCATTCTTACTGGAAGATGGGAGTGCCTGAGCAGCTTCACCATTTTCTGTATGCTGCTTCTTTTTGCAGTGAGACCTTAAATGCCTGCAGACTTTGCCCTTCTTCTCTCGCCGATAGACAGGCTTGAATGGCTATTACAATGGGGTAAATTTTAGGGGTAGCTCAGCACCTTCTCAGATTTCTTTTTTATGAGCCGCCTGAAAGAGCAGGTCCAGCTGTCTGGATCCCAAATGGCCCCGGAGTCAATCCAGGGACACAATTCATTTACTATTTCCCATATTAAACTAGCTTCCTTTTGTGATACTTTTAACCGCCTACTCTGAAGCAGGGCAACAAGCGCTCGTAATTGAGGCTCTCGTGCCGCAGGGGGAAGGTTGCCCATGGAGGCACTTACCTTGCATTAGACCATCCATCTGCCGAAAACACTTGAGCCCCAAGATGGGCGCCACTTATAGGGCTAGATGTCCTGCAGGGAGTAAGCATGAATGATGCCCACAAACAACACACACTGGGAGAATAAGCTTAAGCAAGTCTCATTTATTCTTGTGCAAGTGGGGGGGATTTTACACCCCAGCTTCCCCAACCTCCTGAGTCCTTCTGGGACAATCACTTAGCGGGGAGTTGATGTAAGGCACTTGTAACAGGCACTGTTGGGTGAAAGGCACTGATTGGTCCCCCGGGGGGCATGTAGGGAGCTTGGACAGCTCATGGCTGTCAAGCTAGGCAGACGTTCCTGTGGGTCACATCTCTATGAGAAGGAAATGTGCTTCAACTGCTACTCTAGCCGACTCAACCAGATCTGACCGGCTCTACCCAAAGGGGCTGTCTCCCCTATGGAAAAAACACATCCAAATCCCCTGCCCATAGTAACTAGGGGGTCAGGTCGTCTCAATTGATTTGTCAGGGAGGTCCTTCCACCTGACTTTCACTTAGGCCTTAGGGTTTAGTTGTCCCCAGTACTTCTGAAATCTGGATTCAGTTGCCACTGTTGAAAAATATAAAATGTTAATGGTAAAAAAGCTATCTGTAACTGTATATGGGGGCTAACTCCTCCTTTTTGTTTTAATAATTATAATTGCTCCTTAAGAAATTGGTGATTTCTTTCTATAATTGCTTGGCCTTGGAGATTATAGGGAATTCCTGCTCCTGCATCACCAATATTCATATATATATATATATATATATATATATATATATATATATATATATATATATTGTTGGTCATGGAGCTTGAACTCTGGGGTGGGGCGCTGTCCCTCAGCTCTTCATCTCAAGGTGAGTGATCTACCACTTGAGCTACAGCGCCACTTGTGGCTTTTTCTGCTTATGTGTTGCTGAGAAATTGAATCCAGAGTCTCATGCATGCAAGGCAAGCACCCTACCACTGAGCCACCTTCCCAGCCCCTTCCTGCACCTGGGGCAGGGTGTAGGGGTCGGTTTGGGCCCCCCTTGATGGTTGGTGGGGGATTGTTGTGAACACTCCTTCTTAAAGTACCCCTCCTGCCCACATTTAAAACAAGTCCCTCTCCCCAGTGGTCTTGGGGTTCCTTGGCCCAGGGCTGGCAGAGCCTGGGTAATAGCCTCAGTCATTGCAGATGTCTGAGCCTGTAAGGATAAAGGTAGTGATTAGGAATGATGCTGTTGTGTTCCCATATCCTGCAAGGCCACCACCCATCTGCTCAGGGAACTCTCTCTCAATCCCACGTAGGCCATGATGTGGTCTGCATTCATCCCTTCCCAGACCAGTAGCTTTACAAACTGATTTCGGAGGTCCCCTGCCAGCAGCTTGCAATTAATACTCTGTTGGATTACGGCTATAAACTCAAGTAGAGGCTCACCAGGTTTTTGTCTCACTCCTGCTATTGAGGACTCAGTGGGCCCATCATCCAGTTTGTACCACACGGCAAGTCCTACCTGCCTCACCTGGTCATGGCACAGGACAGGTATTGTGGCCTGTTGGACCCCAGTTGAGTACCCTTTCCCCATCCCTGTTAAAACTGCATAAGGAATAGGTATTGTGGCTTGAACCTGCCAGTTATTCTCCGCCCACAATCTGCATGGCTCCTTAAAGAAAGCACACCATTTAATAAACTGAGAACTGGTGAAGACGGCTTTGGCCACATCCAGCCAGTCCTTAGGGACACATGGGTGATAAGCAATATCCTCTAATTGGGTATGGGCCCAAGGAGAGTTCAGGACATTCACTGCCACCACCTTGCAGATCTCTTTAAGATCCTTAGCTTCCCATGGATACCATTCCAAGGGCCTGTTAGCTCCTGGTGAATGATTGACTGGATATGTTGGGGAAGTGAATCCCGTGGCCCAGGTTCTGGGCTCCCAGGTGGGACTTCCTTTACAGGGCAGACCTCCGAGTAGGTTTCTTCTGCAGCCCTCAGCCCCTCCATGGAAGGTCGGTATGGGTCTGGGTCTTGCAGGTCCTTCTCACAGGTCTACTAAGGCACAACCTCTGGCCCAATCAGGGGAATAGGGTGGAAGCCTAGGAAAGTCAGGACACGCAAGTCAGAGGGGGTAACCTTCACCCTTGTTTTGACTTCCACTGTGCATGTTTCAGTGCATTCTCAGTCGAATTTTACCCATTCCTTTACCTTCTCACTTCCCAAGTCCCGCTTTACTCCCTCTAGGCTTAATGTTGCCTCCTCCTCCTTCTTCTGTGAAATAGCATTACCCATACTAAGCTTTTTACTTACCCTGAGAGACCACTTAGCCTCAGCCGGTATATTTTCCTTTCTTGCCCGAGTTGGGCTCCTGATGTCGGGTCTTCATCCCATGATAGATGGACGGGGTCTGAGGAAAGTTAAGTGCTCCTCTTGCCCATCCCCCAGCTTCCCTTAACCCAGGAGACAATCAGACACAGCAGGGAGTCAAGTCAAGCAGGAACTCGTTTATTAACACACAGCAAGCATTTTTTAAAAGCAAAAAAGACCGGGTGGCATGGGGAGGAAAAGGAACCAACTAATCACTGTAACAGTCACAACCTATCATGCACCTAAGCTTCCAGGAGCTATTTACGCACTGAATATAAACAAATCGGACTCTGCCTACTCAACTCCCTCTCAGCACCATCTTTGCTGCGCACTTGCCCCCCAATTATTATTATTTTATCTATCATAGATATTCAGGAGATCTGAATATCTGAATATTAAGATCTGAAGATTATGGTTCAAAGCGCACCCAGGAAAGAAGTTTCCTTAGATTCTTATCTCCAGTAAACTGCTCAGAAAAAGCCAAAAAAAAAGTGGCATTGAATTTCAAGTGGAAGAGGTGTAGCCTTGAGCAAAAACAGGATCAGGGACAGTGCCCAGACCCAGAGGTCAAGCCCTAGGACAAACTAAACAACAAAAACCAAATAAAAACAAACCTCAAATCTAGCATTTTTCTAATTGTATACAGAGGTCCGTAATTAAGGAAATTTCTTCCTGTGTTATGTATAGGTAGAAGAAAAAAAGATATAACACAATTACTCTCTTCACACCATGTTACACCAATGTCTCAAAAAATTGCTTTTTCTAAATTTATAAATTAATAGCATCCATTTGTTGGCAACTGTGTAGATTATTCACATTATCATGATATACATGAACTGTTGATATTATCTATAAGTTCTAATTATACCTCAATTGAAAGAATATTCCAGGCAAATAGAATGTCAGAATCATTTGTGCATTTCTAAATTAAACCTTCTACTTGAAGGTATTTTGCAGTATCCTATCGAATATGAAATTACAAACAAAAAATATTTATTTTAAATGTAAATTCTAATTTAGCCAGGTCTACGTAGTCCTACATTAGATGAGCTTTGCCATTTCTCCAGGCTTAAGTTTTTGTAATCCTTCATCATTTCTTTGGAATCCAACAGAATGATGCTTACTTTCTCAAATTTTTAGTTGGGAATCATGAGCCATTTTGCATCTAGGCATTTTCTGAAATTAAGAGAGCATTTAAAACACAACTGAGGATGATATATGAATTGCATTTCAATAGGAAACTTGACTTCTCAAAACATAGTGACAAAATTAGCCCAAACGTCAAACTGTATATTTCTTTCTTGTTGTTTGGCTTGTTTTATTGAGAGAAAATTATACTACCTGTTCCAGGGAAGATATCGTTACGTAATTCCATTCTCTAATCTCCTGTCTTAGTCTGAGTTCTAAATTTCTAGGCTTGTATCACATTGCCCTGCCATAGGGTGATGGTTTATTTAATCTAGAAACAGGCTAGCAATTCTGAACTTCTCTGATAATCTTATCCACTAGACTAAGTGCTTAAACTGTTTATGTACAATTTTCAAAGACGTTCTAACATTTGACAGAGGTTATGAACATTTTCAGGTGCACCTGCAGGGGTCTCTGTTTCGTTCCTCCATGGATCTGATCACTTTAATAATAATTAGTTGACTATCTTATTATCTCTGGTCCCTACCTATGTAATATTCTCAACCTTTTTTGGGGAAAGTTCACTTGAGGAATTTCTAATATTAAAAATTATCACTTGTTCTAGTCTTACTCAGGATATATTTTCTGACTTTTCTACACATTCTGAAAGTTGTTTCTTATGTGTGTTTACACATATAAGTGCCTCTGTGTGTATATGCATGCTTGTATGTGTGTATGAAAAAACCTCAAGCTCTTATTCAGCAATCTTGCTCATAACTAGTATTCAATTACTTGAGCCATTCTTCCAATGCAGCTTTTGGCTGGTTAATTTTAGATAATGTTGCAAAGACTGTTGTGCCTAGGCTTGATGCAACCTGAACTTCCCAGACTTCCTTATATTCTTATGTTTTATCTTTCCAAGAGTATCGACTTTTAAACTTGAAACATTTTTGCGAGTGTAAAGTCATTTTGCAATTATTTTCTCTGCTTGGGAAGATTACTATTGACTTTGTCGTTCCTTTTGAGGAAACTTAACGTCATATTTACACCTGTTCTGTTCATCGTGCAATGAACTCTGATCCTGGGTGCTGTCCCTCAGCTCTTCAGCTCAAGTCCAGTGCTCTACCACTTGAGTTACAACACCACTTCCGGATTTCTGGTGGTTAATTGAAGATAAGGGTCTCATGGATTTTCCTGACCAGGCTGGCTTTGAACCACAATCCTCTGGTCTCAACCTCCTGAGTAGCTTGCATTACAGGCATGAGCCACCAGCACCTGGCTCATATTTGCATTTATGTGCACTTAATGACACTATGTAGACAAAGAATGGAAATTTGAATCAAATGATGTGATATTGCAGCTTTTCAGAAAAATTGAGGTAGCAATAAATATTCCCTCTTTTTCCATGTTGTTACATTAATGACTCATGAGCTATGGGACTCTTACATTAGCATCGTCTGATGTCTGCATATGTGGATTTAGTATCAGAAATTGTTCATAGAGAAATAGAGAAAGACTGAGATTTTTAGAAAGCAAAGGAGATCAGGTATGAAAGATCAGCATAGAAGGATATACAACTTATCACACAGAGATTAAGAAGAGCCTAAGTGATTAGAATAATAAAAGCAATGAGGAATAAACCTAGTTTATAATTAGTTTATAATTCAATAACCAAAAATGGTTCCCTAGAACGGTTTCTGCTATACCTTAGTTACTATAATTTATTCCTTCCATCTGGAGTTATTCCTTCTCTTCTGTCACAAATGTTAACTAGCATCTGCATTTTTGGTGCCATGACTGGCCACAAAGATCTCTAAATCTCACTTAGATTACCTTTCCCTTTCTGATTAACACTGACCACACAAAATCCTAGAATCTTTCAATTTCCAGAATTAAACTTCACCTGACATCCAAGCACATTCCTGGCATTAATTGGCATGACCTATTAACAAAACTTTTTTTTATTCAACACAGCATTCTAATATAAGTGAAGTACATGAATTAAGAACTATTGTTAGGTATCACTTGGAAGCAGCAATAATATATTCCAAGTATGGGTTCTTTATTTTGCATTTACTAGCTAAATGACTCTTTTGCCTGTCCTGGGGCTTGCACTCAGGGACCGTAAACTGTTCTTGAGCTAGATGTCTACCACTTGAGGAAAAGCACCACTTCCAGTGTTTCTTTTTCTGTTTATGTGGTGCTGAGGAATTGAACCCAGGGTTTCATGCAATGAAGCCATAATCCCCGAGCCCTAAATGACTTTTTTCATATTAATAATTTTTGCGTGAAAATACAGTACAGATGGGTTACAATTACATGAGCAAGGTAATGAGTACATTTCTTATCAAGTATTGTTGCCTCCTCCTTTGTTTCCCCTTACCATCCCTGCCCACCGATCCCTCCATCCCCCCACAAAGTTGTAAAGTTCCCTTTTCGACATAACGTCTTGTTCCAATGGGACTTTCTTAAGATGGTATTACTTTTTCTTTCTGTTAATATGTATTATAATTTAGGTCAGGTGGTAGGAAAGAAGTGGAAAACAATACTACGTCCAATAAAGCTGACATCCTATTACATCACTAAGGAAGTAGTGTTAAGATCTGCAGGACTCATAGGTTGTTGCATGTGACATTATTATGTAAAACACTATTAATGATCATCTCGGACATCCATAACATTCTGCTTCCATTTTGAAGGTCAAGAGCCAAATATCTATGCCTTTTATTGATTGGGTGTGTTTCCTAGGAAGGAAGAAGGAGGATGTGGTAGGTGATGATGCAAAAATATGTATTTTAGCTCCCTGTCCAAATTTTTTGCAGTTTATTTCTTTTTCTTTTTTATATTATTTTTTATTGTGAAAATACTGTACAGTGGGGTTACAATTACATGGGCAAGGTAATAAGTACATTTCTAATCAATCCTAGCCTCCTCCTTTGTTTCCCCTTCCCATCCCTTCCCAACCTCCCCCTGCCCCCCTAATCTTCCCTGCTACCCCCCCCCACCAAATTTGCAAAGTTCATTTTTTGACATAACGACTTGTACATCTCATTTTTGCAAAGGGTCCACCTAATTTAAGTTAAATAAAGCATAATTTGTAAAGTGAAAGTAATTTATGGTTTCATTGACTGTTTTAAGAAAACAATTATGCCTTTTGTTTTCAATTATATTTCTGTGGTAATGTGTAATATTCATGATTTAACTGGTAAAATTGATAACAGTTATATTATATCAAGTTGATTCAAACTTGTATTTGAAAATTGCACACTTAACACAAATATACTTCCACTTTCCTCTACAACATAATTAAAATAATAGTAAAGCAAAGATTGGTGTTAGCCATTCATATGTACAATCCTAGAACTCAGGGGGCTGAGACCTGAATATTTTAGTTCAATGTCATTCCAAAAATACAAAAATGTGAAAACTTATCTCCAATTATGCAGCAAGAAGCAGAAGGTGAGCATGTGACTCAAGGGTAGAGTGTCATCAGCCATGACCAAAAAATACAAGGGAGACCATTAAACATCGAGTTCAAGCCCTAAAAATGACATATACACACAAGACAACAACAAAATGTACTATGATTATCAATAATGAAGACAAAATAGTAAAAAAGATCATGAAAAATGTGTAAACATCTGGAAGAAATAAATCATTTGACAGAATTTTGATTCATAAGAGGGAAAAGTCACAGTGTCATTTGTACAATTTCATTGTAGTCATTTGTGTTGAAACCTGGCTACTGGGTAATATGTGAAAGAGTAGATTGGATTACCTGACACAGGAGAAATTGCCTGTGACTATATACCATCCCACTCTGCAAAAATTTAAAATCATGCTTGTTAATTTAAATAAAACATTGTTAGAGATTGTTTTGTCCACACAGACTGCGGTCCTTATTTTGAGGCTTCAGACCAGTGCTTTTGTTTATAACCACTCCTGTTTTACTCCCCTTCCCTTGGGCAGCTATACCTTACTTAACTGGCACCAAGCCAAGTCTTTGAACTAGACACCCGTGCCTTAATTCCTCCCTTTCTCCAGCTACAACTCATTTCACATACTATCTCTATCTTAGCATTAGTTGTTTTCTGACTAATCCCCATAAGAAAATACTTATATTCATGTAAATACAGAATAATTAACCTAGTTAGAAAAGGGAGAAAGGGTTTACCATTGGCTGAGGCTCTCATCTGTAGGTTTGCTCCCTAATACATCTGTGCTACACTATCTCTTTTTTTCATGGCTTTTGAGTCTGACAAATGATTGATTTGGTTTGATTAATCCCATTTATCCAGACTTACTTTGGAAATTTTGACCTATGGCAAGGAGCCCTCATGTTTCCGCTAACTCTTCCTGTAAGTTTCCTAAGGCATCTGGATTTACTTTGAGCTCTTCAATCCATTTGGAATTGATTCTGGTGCAGGAGGATATAAAATGATCTAATTTAAGTTTTCTGTGGGAGAGAAAATATAAGATGAAAAGTAGAATAGTGAACTATTGAAGAATTCATAAACAATTTTCAAAACTATACAAGAGAGCTTGGGTACAGCTAAGTTGTAGAACTAGACTAATATATACAAAGTCATGATTTCAATCTCCAAACCTAAAGGTCTAATAATAAGTTAATAAATAGTAATAATACAATATTTACCTGAAATAAATGCTTTTATATTAAAGAGGCCTGAATCCTAAAACAATAAACAAAATACTCTCAATTCTTGTATCCAATGAAATGAAACCACGAATGAAGAGCAAATAGTTCCTTTTTTATCCTTTCCTTTCATTTTCTGTTTTCTTCTTTTCTTTTTCCTTTGGCACTACTGGTGCTTGAAGGTGCTAAGGCTCTAACCACTTTAGATTATTTTTCAGGTCAAGCCTCCCTTGAGCAATGATCTCTTACCTGTGGTTTCCACATAGTGAGATAACAGGAAAATTACACTATATCTGGCTTTCTTTGTTTTTGTAGTTTTTTTACAATTTTTTTTTGTCAAAACTGGTCATGATATCATTCTTATAAATCTCTGCCTCCTAATTAGCAAGGTTGAGTGTCACCAGTATCAAATAACCAATTGCTCCACATGTTTAATTGGGACAACTAATAGATTTTTTGCTAGCTGCCAGTGGCTCACACCAGCAATCCTAGCTACTCAGGAAACTGAGGTCTGAAGATTATGGGTTAAAATTAGGCCAGGATAGAAAGTCCATGAGATTCTTACCTCCAAGTAACTACGATAAAGTTGGAAGTGGTACTGTAGCTCAAGTGGTAGAGTGCTAACAGTTAGCAAAGCAGCTCAGGGACAGCATTCAGGCACCAGAACAAACACACACACACATACAAAGATAGATGCTTCTAGTTCCTGGCCATGTTCTTTTTTATAATGCTTCTTTTGGTGAAGATTTTGTAAGTCAAATAATCTTGATGCAAAGTAATAGCTATGCTGTCTTGGGCATGTAGTCCTCAGCTTCATCTTCCTTGCTTGTACAATGAAGAAATTTCTTTGCCAAACTGGTGCAGTGGGAGAATCCAGTCATAATATTCAATGAACATGTGTGAAAATGTGACCACGTAAATGGAGGGGGTGGGGTTGGGTGAGATAGAGAAGAATGATCAAATTAATGACATCGATCAAGATGTACTCACAAACCGACATATTAAATTAAAACTCCTTTTTACACTATTTTTGTATATTTTGTAAGTAGAAAAAAATGAAATCAGTGCTTCAGTGCAATCCACACATCTTAGGTATAGATTGCTCAAAGCTGTTTCTTTTAAAAAATACAGGACAGAGAAGAGTGGAACAAATCATTTCCAGAATAAAACTGATCAACTCTACCCCAAAGTTAACATCAATAATGATGTTGACCATACACCTTTGATTTCATGGACTGAGAATACATTTCCACCTATCCCCCAATCCTGGGTTTAAATTCTGGGTCAAGATTCTGTCTCCCCCACCCACTCATAGCTAATGCTCTAACATTTGAGCCACAGATTCAATTCGGGCTCTTTTTGTTTAATTGGAGATGAGTCTCATGGATTTTCCTGCCCAGACTGACTTCAAATCATTATCCTCAGATCTCAGGCTCGGAATATAGGTGTCAGCCATCAGTACCCAGCTTGAGAACTCACTTTTCTACTCTAATTCTCCTCCCCGAAACCTCATAGCCACAATCTTGGGAGAAAAGTTTCAGAGAGCCACCAATTGAAAAACATTCTATAGAATGCCCTGTCCCATACACCTAAAAAGGGAGAAATGCTATCTCTCTCCCTTTGATGAAACAATAGATGTTAGATTATTATATGATAATAATAGTAGATATTATTATAGTGCTCTCAATATCTATTCCCATCCCCATTAATACCAGGCTTGGTTGTAGAACTTACTTTGACAAATGACATGTGAGAAGTGATAGCATGTGTCTTTTATGAGCTTTAGCCCTGTGGTTTTCACTCTTTGCATCCCCTGGGAACCTCCAGCATTCAGTCTGGTTCCCAGAATGGACACCATGCTGAGTGGAAGTGGATCTGGAATAGGCTTTGTAGCATGAGATAGAGTAATCAAAATTGTAAGGTATTTCATCCTTCGGGTTGGTTTCCCCAGTAAAATTAAGCTCACATTGATGTCCCAGCTCTAGGTAGTCTAGGTCTCTTTCTCTCTATTCCCTCCCACTTCCTTCTCATTCTTCCTGAATATTTCCTTTTTCTCCTCAGGTGACACCAATTCGTGAGTCTCCTTATCCTAGAAATTTGTTTTAGGGTTAAACATTGTGGCTTTCTGTTTTACATTTTCTCTTAAGTGTTTCTTCACTTTTCTCTTTCTGGAATTTTCAGCCAGAAGCTCCCAAATGTGATGGATCTTCAGATAAAAACCCTCTGCCAGGGCTGGGAATGTGGCAGAGTGGTAGAGTGCTTGCATTGCAAGCATAAGGCCCTAGGTTCGATTCTTCAGCCCCACATAAGCAGTAAAAGCTGGACGAGACACTGTGCCTTAAGTGGGATAGTGTTAAACTTGTGCTGAAGAGTTGAGGGACAGTGCCCAGACCAAGATTTCAAGCTCCAAAACCGACCAAAAATTTTTTTACATGAAGTAAGCCAGGCCCAAAGAAGCACAGGTCTCATGGTTTCTCTTATTTTCAATAACTAGTACATGTCTGAAACAAGCAGAAACTGTCAGATAAGCTGATGTTAGGCGAAATGAACTCCAAGATAAGAATTCAATGTTTTTCTTTCTTACGATTGTTTCTATCATATTTATAAGATGATTTCTTTGTTGCTTTTTATGTCCCTCCCCCACGGTATGCCCCCTGTGTTCACTGCACATGATATTGGCATACTTTGTGCAGGGGAAGTGAAAAACCAAATTGTTTAATTTGGGGTACAGGTGGATCCATTGCAACAATGAGATGAGCAGGACGTTATTTTGAAAAACTAACTTTACAACTTTAGTGGGAGGTGGGTCTGATGAGGGACCACTGGGAATGGGTGGTGAATTGGGAATAAATGGGAAGGGGAATCAAAGGAGGAGGCCACAATGCCTGATAAGATATGTACTCATTACCTTGCCCATGTAATTGTAACCCCTCTGTATGGTATTTACACAATTAAAAAAAATAAATTCCTCTGTCATATCTGCCTTGCTTGCTTTCACTCCCCTCATGTTGGCCTACTAGGAGGCCAGAATAACATGAAGCTCCAGAAACATTTTGGATAAAAAAGTAACCACCGCATGGGAAGTGAGGGGTGTATTACAAGAGATTGGGAACTGAACACAGGTAGAAGGGATCATAGCTTCAGCCTCAACTGTCTTCTGAATCATTGCCCAGTTACCAGCTGTAAGCCTTTGCTCCAAAATCTATGTGGCGAATTCTGCAATTCTTACTGTATCATCCACACACACAGACTTAGTTAGTCATCCAGCATGACATAAAATACACATTTCTTAAATCAGAGAAATCTGTACCGGAGAAAATGTGCAGAAAGAACTTCATTTAATCAGGTTCACTTTATTTTTACAGGCTAATAATTTGACTGAGAGAACATATCAAATTCTCTTAGCCTTCACAAAATCAAAATATCCAAGCAATACAACACTGTAATGAAAAAAAATCTTTTTACTAAAGTGAGTATTTGGAATGGGAAAAAATCAAATATTATAAAACTTAAAAATTGATCAAATACCAAAAGACAAAGAAAGACACTGATCAAGAACGAAATACCAATATGTTTAGTAAATAAATGAAATGTTTGAGATTCTTATCCACATAGGAAATACATAGGAAAATAAATAGGAAAGTCACTGAGATCCCATCTTACACACCAGAAGAGTTATCACCACGCAAACAACAAAAAAAAAAACTGCTGGAGAGTTTGAAATAAATCAGGAACTGTGTTTGGTGGTGTGGAATTGTAAACTAGTGAAACCCATATGGAGATCATAATGGAAGTTTACACGATACAAAAAAGACAAATACCTTAAGACCATTATTGCAACTTGGATACATACTGAAAGAATATAAATCAATATGAACATATATGTTCATGGCAGCAATATTCATAGAAATCAAGCTGTGTAATCAACCTGGATGTTCCATAAAGAGGGAATAAAGAAAATGCACATTTCATAGCTATGAACATGTTTTGGTATATAAGAGAAGTGGATGTTTCTACTATATCATTGCTAAATATTTTTGGATAGATACCTAATCTTAATTTCACTGGTTTTGTGGCATTGTGTTTTTTCTTTAATGAAGGATTTCCATATTGATTTCAGAGCAGATACAATAGGATGAAAATATCATATAAAATGTGCATATTAGATAAAAATTTATATTTATAAATGAACACATACAGATCATCATATAGAGTTTATAATTTGAAGCAATTTTAAGAAGGCAACAGTAGGGGGAAAAGACAATGTAAGAAGCTTAATAACAAATATACAGATATGGAAAAATACAAAAAAGTTGCAACTAATTAGTGCTAACTAACTAAACATTTTCCTCAGGTTTTAAAATGAAACTATTAAAATAATACTTAATAACATCAAATATATATGGCATGGAAGAAAATATAGCATAGACATATTTCCCCCAAAAATTTGTTTTATATTATAACAAATGGATTAAAACAAAATGTAATTACATGTCTGAAGATGATAACACTTTCAAGTGTCATTGATTGAATCCAGCAAAGGAAAGTAACCGACAAGTACAGGGTAAGAACAACCTGGGTTATGGAAGAAGATACTTAGTAGAACATTGTGAGGAAACAATGTGCTCCTTTTTCCTCATCAAATTAGTACAGCTACATTTTGAGAGAACATTTGTAATGTAGACAGAGCCGTGGAGTTACTAATTTAGGTAATAATTTATTAATTTTATTCCTGAATCCTGTGATGTGGTTCCCAAATGATGTGGGTGATCCTAGATTTTCTTTATTTTATTTTATTTTATTTGTGAACATACTGTACAGAGGGGTTAAAATTACATGGGCAGGATAATGCATACATTTCTTACCAAGCATTGCAGCCTCTTCCTTTGTTTACCCTTCACATCCCTTCCCAGCCTCCCTGCTCCCCCTACCTAATCCTCATCACCACCCCCCCCCCGCCCCGCCCCGACGTTGTAAAGCTCGTTTTCGACATGACAACTTGTACTTCTCATTGTTGCAACAGGTCCACTTGTATGCTTAAACGACTTGTTTTTCCCCATCGCCTCCACAAGTTATATTGACATCAAATATAGTGAAAGCAGGGGTTATACTGTGGGGGAGGGGCATACAAAGCAACAAAGAAATAATCTTATAAATGCGTTAGAAACACATGCATGAAAGAAAAAAACGTAAAAATACAAATCTAAGGGTTCATTTTCCTAACATCACATTATCTGACATTTTCTGCTTCACTCATACATATACTAGATATTGCAAATAAGGGAAACCATGGGACCTATGTTTCTTTGGGCCTGGCTTACTTATCTTAATACAATTTTTTCCAAGTTTTTCCATTTCCTAACAAATGGAGCAATATCATTCTTTCTGATGGAGGCATACAATTCCATTGTGTATATATACCACATTTTCTTGATCCATTCATCTACTGAGGGGCATCTGGGTTGGTTCCATATCATAGCTATGGTAAATAATGCTGCAATAAACATAGTTGTGCTGGTAGCTTTAGTGTGGTCTTGTTTGTAAACATTTGGGTAAATGCCCAAAAGTGGGATTGCTGGGTCATAGGGGAGATCTATGTGAAGTCTTTTGAGGAACCTCCACACTGCTTTCCAAAGTGGTTGAACAAGTTTACATTCCCACCAACAATGAAGTAAGGTTCCTTTCTGTCCACATCCCCTCCAGCATCTGTTGTTGTTAGAGTTCTTGATTTTTGCCATTCTAACTGGAGTGAGGTGGCATCTCAATGTTGTTTTTATTTGCATTTCTTTTATGGCTAGGGAGGTTGAGCATTTCTTCATGTGTCTATTGGCCATCCTTCTTTCTTCTTCAGAGAAGTTTCTCTTCATGTCTTTAGCCCACTTATTTATTGGGCAGATGTTTGAGGATTTGTTGTTGGGGGATTTAATTTTTTGAGTTCCAAGTATATTTTGGATATGAGACACTTGTCCATTGTATGGCTAGTGAAGATTTTCTACCAATCCGTAGGCTTTCTATTGATCTTGCTAGCTATGTCCTTTGCCATGCAAAAGCTCTGCAAATTCATGCAATCCCATTTGTCCAATCTTTCTTTGATTTGTTGTGTTTCCGGGTCTCTATTCAGAAAATTTCGGCCTGAGCCAAGGACACCTAGGGGTTCTCCTATTCCATCCTGTAATGTTTTCAGAGTGTCTGCTTTGACTCCGAGGTCTTTGATCCTTTCGCAGTTGATTCTGTTGCAGGGTGATATATAAGGGTCGAGCTTTAGTTTTCTACAAGTAGTTAACCAATTTTGCCAGCACCATTTACTGAATAGGCTGTCTTTCTTCCATTCTATTGTTTTAGCTCCCTTCTCAAAGATTGGATAGCTATAGGTCTGTAGGTTCATTTTTGGGTTTTCAATTCTATTCCATTGATCCTGAGGTCTGTTCTTATGCCAATACCAAGCTGTTTTGATTACTATGGCTTTATAGTAGAGTTTGAAATTTGGCATTGATATTCCTCCAGCAGTGTTCTTTCCATTGAGGAGCGTTTTTGCTAATCGGGTTCTTTTATTGTTCTATATGAATTTTTGGATTGCCTCTTCTATTTCCTTGAAGAATGAGGTTGGAATTTTGATAGGTATCGCGTTGAGTTTGTAGATAGCCTTGGGAAGTATTGCCATTTTCACGATGTTAATCTTTCCAATCCAGGAGCATGGGAGGTTTTGCCATTTTTTAAGTTCTCTGTTGATATCCTTTTTCAAAATTTTAAAGTTTTCATCATAGAGGTCCTTCACTTCTTTGGTTAAGTTAATTCCTAGGTATTTCATTTTTGTTGGCCTATTACAAATGGAGTTGCTTTCCTAATTTCAGCCACACTTTTCTCATTGTTGGCATACAGAAAAGCCATTGATTATTGGGGGTTAATTTTATAACCTGCTACTTTGCCAAAGTTTTGAATCAGCTTGAGTAATTTGGGAGTGGACTCTATTGGATTTTTTAAATACAAGATCATGTCATCTGCAAAGAGGGAGAGTTTTATTTCTTCTTTCCCTATTTGGATCCCCTTTATGTCTGCATCTTGTCTTATTGCTGTAGCTAGGCATTCTAATACTAGATTGAAGAGAAGTGGAGAGTGCGCACATCCTTGTCTTGTTCCTGAATTAAGAGGAAATGGATTTAGTTTTTCACCATTAAGTATAATGCTGACTGTACGTTTGTCATATACAGCCTTTATTGTATTGAGGAATGTTCCATGGATTCCTAGTTTTTCCAAAACCTTCATCATACAGGGGTGTTGGTTCTTGTCGAATGCTTTTTCTGCATCTATTGAGATAACCATGTGGTTCTTATCCTGGCTCCTCTTGATGTGATGAATAATATTAATTGATTTGCTTATATTGAATCAGCTTTGCATCCCTGAAATAAATCCTGTTTGATCGTGGTGTATGATTTTTTGGATGAATTGTTGAAGTCGGTTGGCCAAAATTTTGTTGAGAAGTTTTGCATCAATGTTCATCAAAGAAATGGGTCTATAGTTCTCTTTATTTAATGAGTCCCTGCCTGATTTGGAGATGAGGGTTATGATGGCTTCATAAAATGTGTTCGGTAGTGAACTTTCTCTTTCAATTTCTTTGAAGAGTTGAAGGAGTATTGGTGTGAGCTCTGCTTTATAGGCCTTGAAAAATTCTGCTGTAAAACCATCTGCTCCTGGACTTTTCTTAGCTCGCAGGTCTCTTATTGCTCTTTCTATTTCAATGCTTGATATGGGCCTATAAATATGGTTTAAATCATGTTGGTTTAGTTTTTGCATGTCAATATTTGTTAGGAAAAGCTCCATTTCTGTCAAGTTCTCAAACTTAGTAGCATAAAGTTTTGAGAAGTATTCCCATATAATGTTCTGAATCTTGGTTGTTTCCGTGGTTATGTTTCCATTCTCATCTCTGAGTTTAATTATTTGGGTGTGTTCTCTTCTTTTTCTGATAAGATTTGCTAAGGGTCTGTCAATTTTGTTAATTTTTTGGATGAACAAACTCTTTGTTTGTTGATTCTTTCTATAGTTTTATTGGATTCTAATTCATTTAATTCTGATTTGATTTTAATTATTTCTTTCCATCTACTGGATTGGGGTTTATCTTGCTGCTCTTTTTCAAGGAGATTTAGATGTGTCATTAAATTGTTGGTTTCAGATCTCTCCAATTTGTTGATGTAGGAGCTCAGAGCCATAAACTTGCCTCTGAGTACTGCCTTAGCTGTGTCCCAGAGGAGCTGGTAATTTGTGTGTTCATTTTTGTTGAATAGCATGAACATTTGAATTTCCTTTCTAATCTCTTCCATGACCCACTCATGATTCAGCAGTGTGTTGTTCAGCCTCCATGTGATACCGGACTTTCTTTGGTGACTTTTGGTGTCGAGTTCTAATTTTATTCCTTTGTGGTCAGAGAGAATGCAAGGTATAATTTCAATGTTTCTGAATTTAGACAACTTTGCTTTGTGGCCTAAAATGTGGTCTATTTTAGAAAATATTCCATTTACTGGTGAGAAAAAAGTGTATTCTGATGCTGCTGGGTGAAATGTTCGGTGGATGTGTGTTAAATCTAGTTGATCTATGCAGCTGTTTAGATCTGTGGTTTCTCTGTTGAGTGTTTGCCGAGTTGATCTATCTAGAGGGGAGAGTGGTGTGTTAAAATCCCCAACAATTAATGTTTTTGGATCTATAAGGGATTTGAGGGAAAGCAGGGTTTCTTGCATAAATTTGGGTGCTCCATTGTTTGGCGAATTGATATTTAGATTTGTAATATCCTCCTGAAGGACAAATCCCTTAATTAGTATGTAGCGACCTTCTTTCTCTCTTCTCACGAATTTTAATTTGAAGTCTATTTTATCTGATATTAGGATTGCAACTCCCGCCTGTTTTTGGGGGCCGTTTGCTTGGTAGATTTTGTTCCAGCCTTTCACATTGAAAATGAGTGTGTTTTTAGGGGCAAGATGTGACTGCTGAAGGCAGCAGATAGAAGGATCTTGCTTTTTAATCCAAATAGACAGTCTATGTAGCTTAATTGGGTAGTTCAGTACGTTAACGTTAAGAGATAGGACTGAGAGGTATTTGGGAGTTTCTGCCATGTTATCCACCTTCTTGGGGGCTGCGAAAACTGGGTTCTTCCTATGATTCTTGGTTTCTCAGTTTGGGTACAGTTTCTTGGCCTTTATTGTGGTCTTGTTGGATTTCTATGTGTAGGACATCTTTAAGAATCTTTTGTAGGGCTGGTTTGGTGGAGATGTATTGTTTCAATTTTTCTTGGCCATGGAAGATTTTTATTTGGCCTTCAATTATGAAGGTGAGTTTAGCTGGGTACTGTACTCTTGGTTGATAGTTGTTTGTTTATAGGGCATGGCATACATCATTCCAGGCTCTTCTTGCTTTGATTGTCTCTGCTGAGAAATCTGAGGTGATTCTAATTGGTTTCCCTAATCTTTTCTCCTTGACTGCTTTAAGGATCTTTTCCTTGGTCTTAGTTGATCCTGTGTGGATTATAATGTGACTGTGGGATGTCCTATTTTGGTCTGGTCTATTTGGGGTTCTAAAAGCTTCTTGTATCTCAACAGGCCTATCTTTTTGTATGTTTGGGAATTTCTCTGCTAGGATCCTGTTAAACAAATTTCCTAGACAATTAACTTCTGTTTCTAGGTGCTCCTCTAAACCTATTATCCTTAGATTAGTTCTTCTGATGGTGTCTTCCATGTGTTGGATAGATCTATCATATTTCTTGGTCTTGTCTTGGATGGTTGTATGTTCTTTCTCTATAATATCTTGGCTGTCTTCAATCCCTGAAATTCGATCTTCTGCATGGTCTAACCTGCTGTCAAGACTTTCTACTTTGTTTTTTATCTCTTTCCCTTCTAATTGGTCAGCTTTGATGGCTTCAAATTCTTTGTTGAAGCTCTGTTTTAGATCTTGTTTGAATCTCTTGGCCTCCTTAATTTTGTGTTCATTGCTTATTCTCAAATAACTTGGTTATAATTTCTTTGAACCCCCATTCCTTCTGTTGGGTTCCATTCAGCATTCCCTTTATGGTCTCCCTGACTTCCTTCAGCTCTTTGTTAATGGCTTCCATGAATGCCTTTATTGATCTTTGTGTATTCTCTTCGTGCTCTCTCAATTCCTGTATTACTCTTTGACTAGCTTCCTCCTGTTCGTGGGATTCTTGCAATTCTCTTTGAGTGTTCTCAGCCTGCTCAAGCCATCCCTGCCTTTCTCTTTGAGTACTCTCAAGCTGCTCACGCAAATCCTGTATCAGTTTTTGAGTAGCTTCCTGACATTTATGACATTCCTGTATAAACTTTTGGATTGCCTCCTCTCTCTCCCTATCATGCTCATTCAGAGTCCTTTGTATGTTTTCTGTCTTTTCATTTATCATGTTTGCCAGCAGTGTTTGTAGAGTTATTAGGAAACTGTCCTCTGGATTATTCATGATCTGTTCTGTCCCTGATTATCAAGATTGGGAATTGAGATACCTGAATTTGCCATTTTTCTTGTGTTTTTCCAGCTTATTCTGCCCATTTGAGATGAAATTAGCACCAGTTTTGTGCTCGAACACTATCTTAAGGCAACCATCAGCCAAAATCTGAATTTGTACAGTCAATAGTCTACAGATACAATCTAGTACAACAGATACATTTATTCAACATCAAAAAACTATACAAAATGGGCTTTGAACCGCAGAGAAGAATTTGGAAAACCAGAAATTATTAGGGTTAGGGAGAGATGTGGGTAAAAAATAGGAATAGATTGGTATGGGGAGGCACAGGGAGAGTTAACTAAGTCCTAATGTCAATGCAGGAAATAGGTTGGGTAGGATGAAAGTAGAGAGAGAAAAAAAAAAGAATGGGAAAGGGAAAAGAAAAGAGACCAGAAAAAATAGAAAAGTAAAAATTAATAATATTATGGAGATGAGAAAACAACCTATTTAGAGAAGAACGTGAATATATTGAGAGAAGGAGAGGAACATAGAGGAGATGTGAAAAATTTAAAAATAAAAATGCTTAAAATATTATATAGGTATAAATAGGTAGTACTGCTATTAAGGAATTTAAGTCTCAGAGGTTTTGAACTGAGTAATAAATTTGTGGATTAAATGTGTACACAATGGGGGATAGGGTCTACTAGTTAACTACGGGCTTATCTGAGGATGTGCAGGACAAGAGTTAAGTCACATAAAGAAGAACAAAAGACACGAAAAGGTGAAAAGGATAAGAAAGGAAGAAAAAAGATCAGAAGTTCAGTAGAGCTAAACAAAAAACAAAAAGAATTATAGAAGAAAAAAGAGAAAGAAGAAAAAAATTGAAAGAAGAACGCATATTCACGTATCCCTAAAATACAAATTATAAGAGGAAAAAAAAAGTTACTGGAAAATAATTTTTTTTTCAAAAAAGGCAAAAATTAAAGATTAAAAAATGTTTTAGAAAAGAAAAAAAAATTTTATATAAGGTACCCAAAAAGAGGAGGAGGAGGAGGAAGAAGAAGAAGAAGAAGAAGAAGAAGAAGAAGAAGAAGAAGAAGAAGAAGAAGAAGAAGAAGAACAAGAACAAGAACAAGAACAAGAACAAGAACAAGAACAAGAACAAGAACAAGAACAAGAACAAGAACAAGAAGAACAAGAACAAGAACAAGAAGAACAAGAAGAACAAGAAGAACAAGAACAAGAACAAGAACAAGAACAAGAAGAACAAGAAGAAAAAGAACAAGAACAAGAACAAGAACTAGAACAAAAACAAGAAGAACAAGAAGAACAAGAAGAACAAGAAGAGCAAGAAGAAGAAGAAGAACAAGAAGAACCAGAAGAACAAGAAGAAGAAGAAGAAGAAGAAGAAGAAAGTTCTTTGAATTTTTTTGGGAGGGGTGGGAAAAATCCTGTATCTCCCTTGTGTCTATAATCATCCTCTTCTTGGAGCCTCTGGTCTGCTTGTGGTCCTGTGGCTTGGTTGCTTTCTTAAGTCAGTTGGTTCAAACAGGCAGAAAAATGCTCTGCTTTATACAGAATTTTGAGGTCCTCCTCCCAGGATAGTTTAATGGGAGGCTGATCTGCTTTAAGGATTACAAAAGAGGGGGATGCAGTGATGAGGCCAGGTTCTGGGTAGAGTTGAGGCCTTTCAACAAACAGTAGCTTTTCCCTGGGGCTATTTTGTGAAAAACTCACAGAGCCCAGCCTGGAGCCATTCTCAAGGTTTCTGTTTACTGAATTTCAATTGATTGTTGAGGCTGCTAGAGGGAGGGGCAGCCTCTGGCTCTAATTACCCAGTGAAGAAACCCACTCCTAGGGCTGGCACCCGAGCTGGGTGACTTTTCCCTGGGTGTAGCTAAGTCTGGCAGGTCACGCCGCCATTAAGTTCTTGTGACCTGCTAAACGACCCGTTTTATTCCAAGGCCTGAGTTGGAGCTAGCAGCTGGTCCGAGCTTTGTCGGTATCCAAGATGGAGGTCTCCGGTACTGGGGGAGGAAAGGTGGCCTTCCCTCCTCTGCTCCCTGAGAAGGAGTGAGGACGTCGGGCTTCTACTCACACCAAGTCTTGGTTCCTGGGTCGTCTCTGGTCTGCGAAATGCAGGATGAAGATGTCCGTTCCTTGTCGGTTCTTGCTGGTGTTGAGTAGAATCCGCTCGCCAGCTGCATCAGGCTCCTTCATCCTGGACTCTCTGTGGCTCAGGTATGGTGCCCTGCTGTCGCTGCCGCCACAGCTGCCGCCACCGCGGTGGCTGCTGGCAAGTGCTCAGATGTGTCTCCTTGCCTGGATTTTCCCTCTCTGGCCTGTCTCTCTGTTCTGTGATGTCACCCTTGGTGTGATTCTCTGGCTTAGGACTGTTCACTGGAACTCTAAAACTGCTTTCTATGCGAGAGCTTGTTCAGATTCCAGCTTCTCCTCCGCCATCTTCCTGGAACTCTGATCCTAGATTTTCTGAGCCCTTTTTTCACACAGGGTTTCTAATTCCTCCCCATGCCAATGATTCTTCTGCTACTCTCATTTCTCCTTGTTTCTCAACTCAACTCCTGTGACCTTTATTTTCGTGTGAATGAGCAGAAGAAATGTGAGGATGGCCTTGTGTCTGAGGTAACATCTACTCCTGTTTGGAGGATCTGGGGAAGGACCACCACGTGGGCCTCATAATCAGCTATTAATTGACCTTTTTGGAAATGGAGAAACTCACTCCCTCAGGCAGAATCTGTCATTCCTTGACTTTCTCTGAAGATATTTGGTAATAGGGAACAATTCAGAGAATGAACTTTCCCACCACCCACCACAGCCTTGTCAGAATGAACAGGATCAAAATTAAAAGTGGCCTCAGTTCCCATAGGGCTAATCAAAAGCCAAGAGATCACACATTCCTCCTCATCAGGGACCTTCTGGTAGGAATAGAGTCTGGGCAAAGTCTAAGATGGAGATAAAATGAGACTGGGCCTAAGGAGGACACAAAAGAATGACCCTCTCTTTGACTACAGGTGAGTTGTGTAGTGAGACATGACAAATTCCTTCATATATGAAAATTCACTAGGTGAATTATATCACTGCCAATTTGCAGGAGATCAGTGTCCCCAAAGGAGAAGTTGTTAAATGTTGTGACTGCCAGTTTGCTCTCTAGGCTGTTGTCTCTCCCACCCCTTCCCATGCCAGGAATGCATTGCTTCTATTAGGCACGCAACTACTTGTCCTCACTCTTAGGCAGGAATACTGTAGGCTATTCTTTTGCCAACCTCTTGCATTTGAGATAGAATAGGCCCAGGCACAGCTCATGCCAAGGGGTAGATTCAAGAAGGTGAGTATAAGTTCATATTTGTATTGAAAAATAATCATATTGAAAGAATTAAATGAAATTAATAATTGAGAGATTTAAGGTTTATAGCTACTAAATTTAAGTAATTATTACTAAAACATCTAGAATCATGGATTAGGAAGAGAACAGTTAAGTAGTTTCAATATAATTTGCAAAAAAACTCCATAGCCAGAACAATTAAAGGAACTATTGGCATAGTTCCATTTACAATCTTAGGAGTGACCTTGGGATTGGAGGCTTTTAGAATAATGTCTGAAAGAGAGGGACTTGCTTGGCACTGGTGGCTCACACCTGTAATCCTAGCTACCCTGGAGGCTGAGATCTGAATATTATGATTCAAAGCATGTCCAGACAGAAAAACCCAGAAGTGGTGCACGGCTCAAGTGGTAGAGCACTAGCATTGAGCCCAGGGACACTGCCTAGGCCATGAGTTCAAGCTTCAGTGTCAGCAATACAACGACAACAAAACAATAACGATAAAAAGAAATAAAAGAAGGACTTAAAGATATGTGATGGAATGAGGCTGATGTGTAACTGTTTAGGGAACCTACAAGGAGACAAAATTTGGAGCCAAATAATATCTATTCATGACTAATCACGGATGCAAACCAAATGCCAAATTCCTCTTCTCAAAAACTTGCAAACTTGGGCTGGAATGGTGGCTCATTGGTAGAATGCTTGCCTGGTATGCATGAGGCCTTGGGTTCGATTTCTCAGCACCACATAAGCTGAAAAACCCAGAAGTGGAGCTATGGCTCAAGAGTTGGGGCACTAACCTTGAGCTGAAGAGTTGAGGGACAGGGCCCAGGCCCAGAGTTCTGGCCACATGACTGGCCAAAAAATAAAAAAAAAAAAACTAAACTAAACTAAACTTCCAAACATATCTTTTCTCATAATTGAGGAGAGGCTTCTTTTACAGGAATTCTCCTTATCTAGCTCAAGGGGATCAGAACTTCAGTAGAATTTTCCTGTTGAGATGTAATGTGCTTAACTGTACTGATGCTAATCATAGCTAGGAAAGTATGGACTGATACAAATAAGTGGGAGGTACACAGTACTTTTCAAAATTGAATAGATTACATATTTATTAGAAAGCTCGTAAGAAAAAATATTCAGTGTAGGATGAAAGATTTCAGAAAACTACAGTATAAATTACGTATAACCGGGTGGAGGTAGCTCATGCCTCTGATATTGGCTAATCTGGAGCCTGGTATATGAGGATCACCGTTCAAAGCCAGGTTGAGAAAAGTCCCCGCGGGACACTTATCACCAATTAATCACTGACAACTAAAATTGATACTGTGGCTCGAAGTTGTAGAGAGCTAACCTTGAGCAAAAGACCTCAGGAGAACTGCCCAGGCTCTGAGTTCAAATTCTGTAATAGATAATGAATAAAAATAAAAAATACATTACAGGGCTGGGAAGTTGGCTCAGTGGTAGAGCGCTCCCCTTGCATGCTTAAGGCCTGGGTCTGATTCCTCAGCACCACATAAGCAGAAAAAACCCAGACGTGGCGCTGTGGCTCAAGTGGTAGTGTACCAGCCTTGAGCTGAAGAGCTGATGAACAGTACCCAGGCCAAGAGTTCAGGCCCCACGACCGGGCCCCCCCCCCAAAAAAAATAAAATAAATTACATTTTTTTTTACCAACTCTGTAAAAGGAAAATAGGATATGACACATGGCAACATAAGACTTCAAATTACAAAGTTCCAGGGCATTTCCTCACTCTTGACAACTAGGAGTAATCCATATCAAGAAAAAAGATAAACGATTTATACCAAATTTCAAAATATGTTATACAAAGTAAATGCAATAAACATGCATTCCACAGTCTAGTAACAACATATAGTGTAAAGAACCTGATTAACTGATTCATGAAAACCAATGCTATGCAGTTAAAACATCCAATATCTCAGGTGTCAACTTAGCACAATACTTTCAATCTATGATGTCTGTTTGCATATTATCCAGCCCTATCCATTCCACAATGGCAGAAAGCTCTTCCTGAGAAAGTCCAGAGAGCTGTCTACTGTGAGTGCTCAATGTAGACCTGTTCCCATTCTCTATTATTTGGGCATGTGATAGGTTGAATATCTGATAACTTGGAAAAGGCACAATTTGGGACTGGCTGAATAACTTTTTCCCATTGGAACATCTAATTTCAAGGCCACTGAAAGATTAGAGATGGTGATATTCTCTTTAAAATTATGTATTCAAAGGAGACAAAGTTATTTAGGTTTTGAAAGAATTGACTAGGAAGTAAAATGCATGTGATTTTTGTTAGCTCCGTAATTCTCAAAAACATAAAATGAATTCAAGTATTTAATATATACCCATATGTGTGCATATATCCATGTATGTATGTATATCCATGTATGTGCGGTCATGTCTTTTCTGTGTAGCAAATGGTACAAATGAAACTGTGCAATCACTACTCAAAGGCATGAATAAACAAAGAGAATGAGCATAGAACTCATATTTAGGAATCTATGGCTAGCGAACTCTCTGAAAATCTTTTACATCAGATTGCATGTGTCACTTACTGCAGTGCAGGGACAGTACGACAACAATTGGATACCAGGCAGAAGAAATGAGAAATGAGAGATACAAAGGTACAATACTCTTTCTAATGGGTAAGTAGGATTTCCTGTGTGTGTGTGTGTGTGTGTGTGTGTGTGTGTGTGTGTGTGTGTGCATTACATTTTCTTGAATCATTTCTCTCTTGAGGGGTATCTGGGCTAATTCAGTACGCATGGTTGTGCTGAAATATTTACTATATCCTGGTTTGTAATCTTTTAGGTAAATGCCTAGGAGTAGAGTTGCTGCATCGTATGTAAGTGGCTAATCAAAACAGGGGTGAAGGGGGAAAAGTACAAGAATGACCAGGAGAAAAGGTGGGAAGTACAGAGAGTAATCCAGTAAATATCCTACAAAATTAAGAAGCGTGAAGGAAGAGGTTCATAGAGGAAGGATGCGAATGTTGAAAGGGTTGGCGTTGATCAAGTTATATTGTATGCAGAAACTGCTTTGTTTAATAACTCATTTGTTACTTAAAATAATAATTAAAAAATCATATCCCTAAAATACTATGCAATTAGAAGTCAACCATGAGAATCTGCTCAGATCACCTCTAGGGTTTATAAAGTTTAGGATAAGTTTTAGAACAGCACTAATGATTCATATCAACTAAAGAAAATTTATTGATTTCCAGCTATTTAAGATAATCATTTTTGGAGATATGGCTCAAGTGGCAGCTTGTTACCTAGTGAACAATGCTATCAAATATTGAATTCAATGTTGATCTTGAACAAAAGTAAAAACAATCAATAAAAGTCAGGCATTTTCCATGGCACTGGTAGCTCATGAGTTTAATCCTATCATTAATCAGAAGGCAGAGAACTTGGGATCTCAGTTCAATGTCAGCATGGATAGGAAAATCTGTGAGACTCTCATTCCAATTCACTGCCAAAGAAATCTGGAAGTGGAATCATGGCTCAAGTGCTAGAATGCTAGCCTACAGCAAAATGTTCATGGATAGAACCCAAGCCTTGAGTCCAAGCCTTAGAATAGTGCATATACAGACACAAAGGAAGTAAGTCACTCAAGTTCTCAACCTTCAATTTCCATAATACTAACTCTAATCCTGGTCAGAATCCTAAGAGTAACCTTGATGATAATAGTAACCCAATCCTAAAATTAATGGAAAATATATCCTAACACATACTCATGGTCTTTGAAATGATTTATTTGCACTTTTCTCCAAATCCTACAGATTCCCTCACTTGGACTATGAAATCATTCCCTATTATGAATATTAACCTCAAATCTTCATATCATGAAAGCTATCATAGTTTCCACTGATCTTAACTTTTACTGAACTCCTCTAACTCCAAAAAGAAGTTGCAGGTTTACTTAAATTATACTCTAGTTCCTAACCCTAACTATATATCTAAACCTTACTAGAAACCTAACTCTAAATTTAACCCTATTGAACCCTGAATAGTAAAATTAGGAAAACTCTGTAATTTTTGTTAAATTTCACACTTATTTTACTTGAAAATGTTAGCAGAAAACTCAGTTTAACCTTACAGCTTACCCTTACCTAAGTCTAAGTCTAACCTGAATTAGAACAGCAACCCTAACCATAGAACTAATAGCCTTTGGATTCTAAAAGCCATAAAAATACATTAGATTTATTCATCCCAACTTTGATTCAACTCATCTCTCTAAAACTAATTTGTAGTTTTACCCATTATCTTGCCATTTTTGTAACTCTAACCTTAACTGGAATATTGAGGCTAACCCTCTCACTAACCATATCCTAATCTTAATATAATTAGCAGTTTCCTATTTCACATTCATCCTAATTCTAACATGACTTGTTATTCAAAGATAGTTTCAGTTTGACCCTAAACTTTCCATTGCCCTAATGCTAACACTAACTACAGCTGCAACTGAAACATAACTTTCACCCTAATGATAGTCCAATTCTAATGTTTAAGAAAAATTCTCTAGTTTTAATCAGTTTGCACTCTGGAAATGAGTTTCAGATGGCCGTGATTCCCACAAATTTTCTGACTCTTCCTCAGAAGTTATCTTGTTCCCTAACATGAACCATTATAAAATAACTTGCCCTCAAATTCTGTTATCAGGAAAAATACTGTAGTATCCATTTCTTGAACTCCTGTAGCCTATAACAGTTTCAGATTTACTTACCATCTAGTTCATTACTAGGTTAACGCTCTTAACCTAAACTGGATGGACATTCCATCAACATTTTGTTATTAGAGGATTATTCAATATTAGTTGTATGTTGATTGATAATGACTGAGCTTGACAGACAGGTGAAGGAAATCATGTACACTTCAATGAGGTTCTGACTTGTGTTACAGAAAGGGTTATGAAAGCTCTCCATTAGAAATCTAGCAGCTGCGCGTCTAAAAATTCCTTGCGTGGTTAGTTTTTGATAATGTCTCAATTCAAGTACTTCTCCTTGGAGTTCCATATTATTCAAGATGCTGTAGTACATCCTTTTACATTTTGCAGACAGCTCTTGGTGATGAAATTTGAGCTTTTCAAAACTGCTCTCCCAATTCCATCCACAAAATGCAGACAAAAAGACAAAAAAAATTGAAAAAAAATTGTTTCTGTTGATAGTGCAAATACTTTTATTTTCCATTTCAAACATAAAATATAGTAAAACGTTTCATAGCAATTACACTGAACTAGGTTGTGGACACATTCTAATGTAAATAATGTACTGTGTTCAAGTAAAATGTTTGAGGATCCAAAATTTTAATATGCCTATGGTCCTAAAACCAATACCTTACTGATATTGAGTGATAAATACAACTTCCCATAAGTACAGAAGTTTTCCTTGTATCTTTTTAATATATGTTTTTATTGTAAAGACACTGTACACAGGGGTTACAGTTACATAAGGAAGGTAATGAGTACATTTCTTATTGAGCATTGTTACCCAATCCTTTGTTTTCCCCCTACCATCCCTTCCTTTCACATCACCCAAATCCTCCCTCTAACCCCCTCTGATAGTATATACACTGATAGGATTTCTCCTGCTACTTTGGTTGTTGAGAGTGTCTACAAGAGCAGGCATTCCGTGGGGAGCAGAGAGACACCTTATGACCTTTATTACTGAGATTTCTGAATGACTTGCTATCACTTGTACTGCATTTTGCAAGTCGAATCTCATGCCTTAAAACGTAGCAGTTTTTAAGAGGTAAGAGGAGTGGTAAAAGAACTCTTAGAGACAAATACATCTTCAACATATTTGGTTCCAAGCATTCCGTCTAAGGCATATTCAACAAGTAGTGAAACTTGTGTTGACTGTAACTATGTGTCTTTCTCCATGTGCATTTATACATGAGTATATGTATGTGTGTATTTGTGAGTATAGTAACATACATGTGTACATATATAAGGGCACATACATATATGCATATATAAATATATAAAAATATTTGCATATATATCAAGTGTTCAGTGATTTAATCTATAGTTCCTAACACATTGTCATTCTCACAAAGTGTACATGGTAAACTACTTTAAGGATCTGTGCTCTATGATGGGTATCCTTTGTACTCAATTCCCCATTATCTTGTTTTTCATCCCTGTGAACAACTTCAGTCTACTTTCCATAGGATAGCTTTGTTTCATTACATGTAGTTACTCACTGATACTCAAAGCAAAAGGTTGTTTGTAAAAGAAAAAGTACTTTTAGGTCACAGGTTAAAATTATCTTATCCATCCCAATGATTCATAGGAAAATAAAATTTATAATAGTAATAAAAGTGAGAAGGAATTCCTAGATCTGTTGTTTTACCATTTAGAATGGCAAATAATATCACATCACTGTTGTAACTCTTAAATAAGTCAAGGGTAACTGATTGTCTTTATCATGTTCCCAAAAACCAGTGGATCCTGAAGGATAATAATAGACCACCAGAAATTTTAAGTAGCAGACATGAAGCATGAAAGAGAAAGTGAGGAAATGAGAGTATAAGAGAGAGAGAAATATCATAATACTGAAAGTACATAACATAAATAAGAGCTGCATGAGAATATTCATATGGCTATCTTTAGACACTACATGTACATTTGGAAGTAATTGTTGTATAATAACCAATCAACATAAAATATAAAGAGTTTCATGGAGGTCGGAGGAAGATGGTAGAGGAGAACCTGGAGGCTAAACAAACTCTCACATACAAAGCAGCTTTAGTGTTCCAGTGAACAGTACTAGCCTAGATAATCACACCAAGTGTGCCATCACTGTACACATTGTTTGGCTAGAGAGGGAAGATCCAGGCAAGAAGACAGATCTGAGCACTTGCAAGTAGCTGCGGTTGTGGCAGCAGCTACGGCACCCATAGCCACCATATCTACAACAGAGAGTCCAGGACAAAAGCGCCATATGCAGTGGGTGAGAGGATTCTACTCAACACCAACAAGAACTGACAAGGAGGAGATAAATTCATCCTGAAGATCACAGACCAGTGATACCCAGGAAGAAAGAATCCTGTCTGAGTAAAATCCTCACATCCTCACTTCTCATGGAGCAGAGGAAGGAAGGCTGCCCCTCCCTAGCACCAGACATCATCTTTGATACTGAGAATGGCCAGGTTGTGCAACTAGCTCCAACTCAGGCCTTGGAAGAAAACAAAAGAGTCATTTAGCAGGTCACAGGAATCTGACCTGACCTTCCAGGCTCAGATCCACTCAGGAGAAAGTCACCTAGCCCAAGCAGGGAGAGTTCTGCCCCCCAGAGGAGTGACTATCTTCAGTGGGTTAACAGAACCAGTGGCTGCTCCTACCTACAGCAGCCTAGACAATCAATTGAAATTCAGTAAACGTAAACCTTGAGAATGGCTCCAGGCTGGGCTCTGGGAGTGTCTCAGGAGCTAGCCCCTCAGGGAAAAGATACTGTTTGCTGAAATGCCTCAACCATAAACAGAACTTAGCCTCATCACAGCATCTCCACACTAGAGGAAACAGCCATCTTTCTCTTTCGTGATACTCAAAGCAGATCTCCCTCCCACTGAACTAGCCTGAAGGAGGATCACAAAATCCTAGATAAAGCAGAGCATTTTATTGACTACTCAAACAAACTGATGCAAGAAATCAATCAAGCCACAGGAAAACAAAACACCAGAAGCAGACCAGCCACTCCACGAAGAGACTGGTTACAGACAAAGGGGAGACACAGGATCTTCCCATTCCACACCCCTCCCCCCCAAAAAAAATTAAAGAACTCTTTTTGGTACCATTTTTTTAAATTTTTTAATTGTTTTCTATTAATCATTTTTTTCTTCTTCTAATTTTTATTTTAGGTGTGTGTGTGTGTGTGTGTGTGTGTGTGTGTGTGTGTGTGTGTGTGTGTGTGTGTGTTTGTGTGTGTGTGTGTGTGTGTATGCTTTTAAAAAAAATCGCTATTGACCTTTTGGTCCTTTTTAAATTTTTTATATCTTTTGCCTTTCTTTTTTTTTGCATGACCTAATTGCTGTTTTGCCTCATCCCAAGATAAATACCCATCATCGTTTATTAGAACTTATCTCCTATTGTGTACATAATTAATCCAGAAATGTATTACTTAATTCACAAACTTTTAGGCTTAACTTTTTTTTGTCTTTTTTTTTCCCCAGGGCCTTGCACGTGCTGGGCAAGTGCCCTTCTGCTGGGCTAAATCCCCAGAAACAGGCTTAATATTTTAATAGAAGTATTATATCTTTATAACATATAATTTTCAAGTAAATACTTTTAAGAATTTTTATTTTTTAGTTTTTCATGTCTCCTTTCTATCATCCCACTCCTGTCATCTTATCCTTTTCTCCTCTCAATATCACTTTTTAAAGTCACATAATTTTTAAGTGTTTCACTTTTTAAATTTAAATTTTTCTTTTTCCATTTTTGATTTACTTCTTTTTAATTTCTCTCTTGTCATTCTGTCCAATCCCTTTCCCTCTCTGAGATTAGGACTTGGTTAAATTTACTTTAACCTCTCCACATACTTCTAATCCTGTTTTTCCCCACATTTCTTCCTAAACATAATACTTTCTGATTTGAAAAATTCGTCTTTGCTGTTCTTAGCCCATTAATGGATAGTTGTTTGATGTTGAATAGATTGTATCTGTTGAACTAGGTTGTATCTCCAGCCATTTTGACTGTGCAACTACAGGACTTTGGTTGATGCTTGCCTTAAAATAGTATTTTAGCAAAAAATTGGTGTTACTTTCATATCAAGTGTGCAGAACAAGCCGGAAAACAGGAGAAAAATGGCAAGTGTGGGTATCTCAACTCTCATTCATGATAATCCAGTGACAGAACTGTTAATGAATAATCCAGAGGAGAGTTCCCGCAAAGAACTAAAAACACTACTGGTAAACGTGGTGAATGAAAAGACTGAAAGCTTGCAAAGGACTCAGTTTGAACGTGATAGGAAGAGAGAGGAGGCAAACCAAACAACAGTAATCTCATGACTGTGAGGAAACTGCTCAAAGATTGATACAGTAATTGCGTGAACAGGTTGAGAACAAAGACAAATAAAGCAATTGCGTGAGCAGGCTGAGAACAATCAAAGAGAAAGAAAGGAATTGTGTGAGCAGGCAGAGAACAGACGAAGAGAGACACAGGAATTGCATGAGCAGGCTGAGAAAAGTCAAAGAGAACTACAGGAATTGCATGAACGTGAGGAAGCTAATCAAAGGGTAACACAGGAATTGTGACAGCAGTATGAGAATAGACAAAGATCAATAAAGGCATTCATGGAATCCATAAACAGACATCTGAATGAATTCAGAGAGACCACAAAGGGAATGCTGAATGGAGCCCGACAGCAGGAATGGGAGTCCAAGTAAACCATAACCAATCAACTAAGTGATTTGAGAACACCAAATTAAGGAAGTAAAGAAGTTCAAACAAAATCTAAAACAAAGCTCCAACAAAGAATCTGAAGCCTACAAAGCTGACCAATTAAAAGGAAAAGAAATAAAAAACCAAGTAGAAAGACTTAACAGTAGGTTAGGCCATGCAGTAGATCTGATCTCAGGGATTGAAGAGAGCCTAGGTATTAAAAAGAACATACAAGTATCCAAGACAAATCGAAGAAACATGATAGATCTATTCAACATTTGGAATAGACAATCAGAAGACCTTCTCTGAGGGCAATTGGTGTAGAGGAGCACCTAGAGACAGAAGTTAATTGTCTAGGAAATTTGTTTAACAGGATCCTAGCAGAGAACTTCCCAAACATACAAAAAGATAGGCCTATTCAGATACAAGATGGTTGTAGAACCCCAAATAGACCAGACCAGAACAGCACTTCCCATTGTCACATTATAATCCACACAGGATCAATTCAGACCAAGAATAACTTCCTAAAAGATGTCAAGGAGAAAAGATCAATCACCTATAAAGGAAAACCAATTATAATCATCTCATATTTTTTCAGCAGAGATAATTAAAGCAAGAAGAGCCTGGAAGGCTGTATGCCATGCCCTAAAGACAAACAATTTTCAACCAAGGATACTGTACCCAGATAACTCTCCATCATAACCGAAGGTCAAATAAAAACCTTCCATAGCAAAGAAAAACTGAAAAATATATCTCTACCAAACCAGCCCTACAAAAAATACTTAAAGATGGCCTACACACAGAAAATCAACAAGACCACAATAATGGCTAAGAAACCACACCCAAACTGAGAATCCAAGAACCATAGGAAGAACCAAGTTTCCACAGCCCCAACGGAGGTGGATAGCATGGCAGGAGCTACCAAACACCTCTCAGTCCTAGCTCTCAACATTAATGGTCTTAAAGCTCCAATTTAGCGAAATAGTCTGTCTAGTTGGATTAAAAAGCATGATAATTCTATCTCTTGCCTTTAGGAGTCACACCTTGCCAATAAAAACAAAAACATTTTGATAATGAAAGGCTAGAATAAAATCTACCAAGCAAACGGCTGCTATAAACAGGAAGGAGTTGCAATAATAATATCAGATAAAATATGCTTCAAATTAAAATTAATGTAAAGAGTTAAAGAAGGTGGCTACATACGACTTATGGGTTCTCTACTTCAGGAGGAGATTACAATTCTAAATATGGAATCGCCAAACAATGGAGCACCCAAATTTATCCAAGAAACACTATGTTCCATCAGATCTCACATAGATCCAAAGACATTTATTCTTGAGGATTTTAACACACCACTATCCCCACTACATAGATCAAATCGGCAAAAAATCAACAGAGAAACCACAGATCTAAACAACTGCATAGATCAACTAGATTTAACAGATATCTACTGAATGAATATTTCATCCAGTAGCATCAGAATACACGTTTTACTCTGCAGCACATGGAACATTTTCCAAAAGAGATCACATTTTAGGTCACAAAGCAAACTTGTCCAAATTCAGAAACACTGAAGTTACACCTTGCATTCTCTCAGACCACAAGGGAATAAAATTAGAACTCAACACCAAAAGCCACCAAAAAAGTCTTGTAACACATGGAGGCTGAAAAACACACTGTTGAATAAACAGGGGGTCACAGAAGAGATTACAAAGGAAATTCAAATGTCCATGATATTCAACAAAAATGAACACACAAATTACCAGCCCCTCTGGGACACTGCAAAGGCAGTACTCAGAGGCAAGTTTATAGCTCTGAGTTCCTACACCAACAAATTAGAGAGATCTGAAACCAACCATTTAATGAGATATCTGAACCACCTTGACACAGAGCAGCAAGATAAACTCCAATTCAATAGATTGAAAGAAATAATTAACATTAAATCAGAGTTAAACGTATGAGAATAAACAAAACACAGAAAGAATCAACAAACAAAGAGTTGGTTCTTTGAAAAAATTAACAAAATTGACAGACCCTTAGAAAGTCTTATCAGAAAAAGAAGGAACAGACTCAAATAAATAAACTCAGATGTGAGAATGGAAACATCAACACAGAAACAACCAAGATTCTGAACATTATAAGGGAATATTTTCAAACCTTTATGCTAATAATTTTGAAAACTTGGCAGAAATGGACCATTTGCTAGCAATTATCAACATGCAAATACTAAACCAACATGAGTTAAAGCATAGTAAGGGGCCTATATCAAGTGTTGAAATAGACACAGCAATAAGAGACCTCCCATCTAAGAAAATCCCTGATGGATTTACAGCGGAATTATACAAGACCTTAAAAACAGAGCTCACACCAATACTCCTCCAACTCTTCAATGAAATTGAAAGAGAAAGTTCTCTACCAAACTCATTCTATGAAGCCATCATAACCTTCATTCCAAAACCAGGCAGGGTCTCATCAAAGAAAGAGAACTATAGACCCATTTCTTTGAAGAACATTGATACAAAACTTTTCAACAAAAGTTTGGCCAATTGACTTCAAAAATTCATCCAAAAAATCATACACTAATATCATACAGGATGTATTTCAGGCATGCAAACCTGGTTCAATATACACAAATCAATTAATTTAATTTACCACATCAACAAGAGCAAGGATTAAAACCACATGGTTATCTCAAAAGATGCAGAAAAAGCATTGGACCAGATCCAACACCCCTTTATGATGGAGGTTCTGGAAAAATTAGGAATCCATAGAACATTCCTCAATACAATAAAAGCTGTATATGGAAAACATGCAGCCAGCATTATAATTAATGGTAAAAAAACTAAAGCTATTTCCTCTTAACTCAGGAATGAGAAAAGGATTTCCACTCTCTTAACTTCTCTTCAATTTAGTATTAGAATGCCTAGCTACAGAAATAAGACAATATGCCAATATAAAAGGGATCCAAATAAGGAAAGAAGAAGTAAAATTCTCCCTCTTTGCAGATAAAATGATCTTGTACTTAAAGAATCCCACGGACTCCACTCCAAAATTACTCAAGCTAAATCAAAACTGTCAAAATAGCAGGGTATAAAATTAACCCTCAGAAATTAATGGCTTTTCTGTATGCCAACAATGAGAAAAGTGAGGCTCAAATCAAGAAAGGTTTTCCATTTGTAAGAGCCCCACAATAAATGAAATACCTAGGAATTAACTTAACCAAAGAAGTGAAGGACATTTATGATGAAAACGTTAAAAATCTGAAAAAGGAAATCAAAACAGAACTTAGAAAGTGGCAAAACCTCCCATGCTCCTCGATAGGAATGTGAAAATGGCAATATTTCCCAAGGCTATCTACAAGTTCAATGCCATACCTATCAATATTCCAACCGCATTCTTCAAGAAAATAGAAGAGGCAATCCCAAAATTCATATGGAACAACAAAAGACCCCCAATTGAAAAAAGCAATCCTTAACAGAAAGAACAGTGTTGGAGGAATATCAATACCAAATTTCAAACTCTACTACAAAGCCATAGTAATTAAAACAGTTTTGTACTGGCACAAGAAAAGACCTCAGGAACAATGGAATAGAATTGAAAACCCAGAAATGAACCTACAGACCCATAATCATCTAATATTCGATAAAGGATCTAAAAAGATAAAATCGAAGAAAGGCTGTTGAGTAAATGGTACTGGCAAAATTGGTTAATCACTTGTAGAAAATTAGATCCTTATATATCACCCTGTACCAGAATCAACTCCAAATGTATCAAAGACCTCAGAGTCAAAGCAGATATTCTGAAAACATTACAGGATGGAATATGAGAAACCCTAGGTCTCCTTAACAAAGGCTGAAATTTTCTGAAAAGAAACGCAAAAGCACAACAAATGAAAGTTTGGACAAATAGGATTGCATGCAGTTGCAGAGCTTCTGCATGGCAAAGGACATAGCTAGCAGGATCAATAGAAATCCCACGGAATCAGAGAGGATCTTCACTAGCCATAAAACCGACAAGGGTTTCACATCTAAAACAGATCTGGAAATCAAAAAATTAAATCCTCCAACAACAAATATTCAAAGAAAATACTGCCCAATAAATAAGTGGGCTAAAGACATAAAGACAAACTTCTCTGAAGAGGAAAGGAGGGTGACCAATAAAGACATGCAGAAATGCTCAACCACCCTAGCCATAAAAGAAATGCAAATCAATCAACATTGAGATTTCACCTCACCCAAGTTAGAGTGGCTATAATCAAGAACTCTAATAACAACAGATGCTGGAGGGGATGTGGACAGAAGGGAACCTTACTTCATTGCTAGTGAGAGTGTAATCTTGTTCAACCACTTTGGAAAATAGTATGGAGGTTCCTACAAAGACTCCACATAGAGCTCCCCTATGACCCAGCAATCCCACTTTTGGGCATTTGCCTAAATGATCACAAACAAGACCATACTAAAGCTACCACACAGATATATTTATTGCAGCATTACCATAGCTAAGATATGGAACCAACTCAGATGTCCCTCAGTAGATGAATGGATCAAGAAAATGTTGTATATATACACAATGGAATTCTATGTCTCTATCTGAAACAATGATATTGCCCCATTTGTTAGGAAATAGAAAACTTGGAAAAAAAAAATTTATTAAGTGAAGTAAGCCAGGCCCAAGAAACAGAGGTCCCATGGTTTCCCTTATTAGCAATTACTAGTGTATGTCTGAGACATGCAGAAATTGTTAGATAAGTTGATGTTAGGTGAAATGAACCCCAAGATAAGAATTCAATTTTTTTTTTCTGTAATTATTTCTAACATATTTATAAGATGATTTCTTTGTTACTTTGTATGTCCCTTCTGCATGGTATAACACCTGTTTTTGCTGTATTTGATGTTGGTATAATTTGTGGAGGGGAAGGGAAAAATTTTTTAAATATGGATACATGTGGACCCATTGCAACAATGAGATATACAAGACATTATGTCGAAAAACAAATTTTACAACTTTGGATGGGGGAAAGGCAGAGGGGGAAACGGGACGTAAGAGAGGTGAGATGGGAAGGGATAGTAAGGGGAAACAAAGGAGTATGCAACAATGCTTGATAAGAAATGTACTCATTACCTTGCCCATGTAATTTTAACCACTCTGTCTGGTATTTTCACACTTAAAAAAAAAACACGAAAAACCATAAAATATAAAGTATTTTTGATAAAAAATAAAAATGACTCAGAATAAATAATCAATGCAAAAACAATCTTTACAGAAGCAAACTCTCAGAGATATTACATGACTTTGAAAAGGATAAAGTGGCTGGATTTAATATAAATTTAGAAGTATGACCATTCAAAAATATAAAAAGATATTCTTTATTTCATTATATAACCCAAAACAGAAAGTAAATGTTGTTTAGATGATTTTTTAAAATACAGTCTCTCAGGTGCTGGGAGGGTGGTTCAGTGTAGAGTGCTTGCCTTGCATGCACGAGGTCCTGGGTTTGATTCCTCAGCACCACTTAAGCAGAAAAAGATGGAAGAGATGCTGTGACTCAAGTAGTAGCAATAGCCTTGAGCTGAAGTGCTGAGAGACAGCACCCAGACCCAGAGTTCAAGCCCCACAACCAACAAAAATAAAACAAAAACAAAACAAAATACAATCTCTCACTTTTGTGTGCTCAACATTGTAACACTAGTGCTTCAGTCTAGGGCTAAGATTTTAGGTGTGGACATTTATCAACACTCCTGATTCAGATTCTAATTGATAAAATTTTTAATCAATGTTTTGTTATTAATTTTGCTCTTTGTAAATTCACATATACCTATAAAAAACAGTGTGGCCATCCCAATAACATTCTCAAAGTATTTCCTAATGATGACTTACAAAAAGTTGTATTATATTACAACAAGGAAAGCAATGTTACAAATAAGGAAAACCAATACATAAATATTAATGATTAATAAAATAAAAAACAAAACATTTACCTCTATTTCTAGTATTTGAAATGTACTACATATTCGATTTATTATTTTCTCATATTGCTGTACATTTAAAACTGCCTAAGTCTATGATGTTCAACAAGAATTTTATAGACTATGAGTAGCCTTTAAAGTTACCCACTAAGATTATTATTTATGGTTCATCTCATCATTTGTATATGGCTTATACCATCATTTATTCCTCGCTAACATATAAAGTAAGGAATCCCTTAAATTTTAACAGAAACTGTGAAGTTAATGTCTTAAATCTTCACTCTGCTTCTTTACACAAACACTTTGCAATTTCTCATTAGTAAAGTTTCTATAAACTCTGAAATGTACATACTTAGTAGTATATGACTGCTACCATGAATCTTAAATGCTTTATGGAAAAGTTTTACAGCGTGCTAAATAGTCTTAATTTTGGCATATATGAGCAAATTCCCAAAATTAAACATGTTTAAAACATTAAAACTTTTAACAAACCTTAACACTTTCTATAGTGTTCATTATGGCAGGTTCCTTGTACAGAATAATTGAATTCCTCCTCCTACACATCCGTTGAACAACAAATATATGGAATTATTTTGTTTTGGACATGTCAATCTTGACTTTATTCTTAAATGTGTTCTTATGTAAGAAATACATGGTTCTAAAATTTCACAACAATTCTTTTGAATTTAATTTTTGTGGAATTGTCTAGTTTAAGAAAATCAATTACACTTTATATATAAAATTGTTCTGTGCTCAATTCAGTAGCACATACACTAACATTGGAACAATAAAGAGAAGAATATCCCCTGACTGAGGATGACACTCGACTTCGTGAAGCATTCCAGATTTTTAAAAGAACAGATGCTGGATAGGATGTGGGCAGAAGGGAACCTTAATGCCTTGTTGTTAGGAGTTTAAACTTGTTCGAAGACTTTGGAAAGTAGTATGGAGGTTCCTCAAAAGACTACATAGAGCGCCCCTAACACCCAGCAATCCCATTTTGGCATTCACCCAAATGATCACAAACAAGATCATACTAAAACTACCAGCAAAACTATGTTCATTGCAGCATTATTTACCAAAGCTAAGATATATAACCAAACCCGATGTCCCACAGTAAACGAATGGATCAAGAAAATGTGTGTGTGTGTGTGTGTGTGTGTGTGTGTGTGTGTGTGTGTGTGTGTGTGTGTGTGTTGTGTACTGGAATTCTATACCTCCATCAGAAAGAATGACATCACCCAGTTTGTTAGGAAATGGAAAGACTTGGAAAAAATTATATTAAGTAAATTAAGCCAGGCCCAAAGAAGTGAAGTAAGCCAGGCCCAAAGAAACATAGGTCCCATGGTTTCCTTATTTTCAATAACTAGTATGTGTCTGCTACAAGTAGAAAACATCATATAAGTTGATGTTAGGCAAAATGAACCCCAAGATAAGGATTCAAATGGTTTTTCTTTCTTGCGATTGTTTCTAAGATATTTATAAGATCATTTCTTTGTTGCTTTGTATGTTCCTCCTGCAAGCTAAAGCCCCTGTTTTCACTGTATTTGATGTTGGTACTATTTGTGGAGTGGAAGGGAAACACAAATCATTTAAATAGGGATGCAGGTGGACCCATTGCAACAATGAGATGAACAAGTCATTGTGTCAAAAAATGATTTTGGCCGGGGGTTGAGGGATGTGGACAGTGGGGGGACTGGGGTGGGGGAGGGGTTAGTGGGGGTGGAGGGTGGAAGATGGGCAGGGATGGGAAGGGGAAACAAAGGAGGAGCAAGTGGACCCATTGCAACAATGAGATGTACAAGTCATTATGTCAAAAAATGAACTTTACAACTTTGGTGGGAGGAGGACCGGATGGGGGAAGTGGGGGAGTATGGGAAGGGATAGGAAGGGGAAACAAAGAGGAGGCAACAATGCTTGATAAGAAATGTACTCGTTATCTTGCCCATGTAATTGTAACTCCTCTGTCAGTATTCTCACAATAAAAATAAAAGAAATGTACTCAATAACTCACCCATGTAATTGTAACCCCTCTGTATGGCATTTTCAGAATTAAAAAAAAAAGAAACATAGGTCCTATGGTATCCCTTATTTGCAATAACTAATGTATGTCTGGGATAAGCAAGAAGGTATGGTAAGGCGAAAAAAAGTAGTAGGCAACAATGCTTGATAAAAAATGTACTCATTACCTTTTCCATGTAATTGTAACTTCTCTGTATGGTATTTTCACAATTTAAAAAAAAGGTCAAAAGCATGTGCATATGACTAGATAAGATTATGTTAAGGTAAATGAACCCCATGATAAGGACACAAGTGGTTTTTTATTTCTTCCTGTGGTTTCTAATATATTTCTAATGTACGATGTGATTTTTTATATGTGCATCCCCCACAGTTAAACCCCTGTTTTCACTGTATCTGATGTTGGTGCACTTCCATCTTGTATGTACACTTCTCTAACTTGGGGATGGAAAGGGAAAAAACAAAAGGCTTAAATAAGCATACAGTATGACCATTGCAACAATGTGACGCACAAGAGAGTATGTTGAAAAATGAACTTTACAATTTAGGAGGGGAGGGGAGGGAAGTGTACTTGTGGAGGTGGGAGGGAAGGGATGGCGGGGGAAAACAAAGGAGGAGGTAACAATGCTTGATAGGAAATGTACTCATTACTTTTTCATGTAACTGTAACCACTCTGTACAGTAGTTTTACAATAAAAAATATAAAAATGTTCTCAGATGGAAGAGAATATTCCCCCTATTTTACCCATGTAATATCGTTAACAAAGAAATTAATGCAAAATACTGATATGAAGATATTTTGAATAAATATGTGTGTATGTGTGTGTGTGTGTGTGTGCGTGCCTGCGCATTTTCGTTCTCAGAGTTTGAATTCAGTGCACCAAGGTCTCACTAGGCCATTCCTCTCTAGATTGATGAGCTACTATATAAGCTACATCTCCATTCTTGGCTCTTTGCTAGTTCATTAATTTTTTAAAATATTTTTATTACTTTTTTATTGTGAACATACTGTATAGAGGGGTTACAATTACATGGGCAAGATAATGAGTACATTTCTTATCAAGCATTGCAGCCTCCTCCTTTGTTTACCCTTCACATCCCTTCCCAGCCTCCCCCTGCCCTCCCTACCCCATCCTCACCCCCCCCACCAATGTTGTAAAGTTCGTTTTCAACATAACAACTTGTACTTCTCATTGTTGCAACGTGTCCACCTGTATCCTTAAACGACTTGTTTTTCCCCTTCTCCTCCACAAAGTATACCGACATCAAATATAGTGAAAGCAGGGGTTATACTGTGGGGGAGGGACATACAAAGCAAAAAAGAAATAATTTTATAAATGCATTAAAAATGCATTAAAGAAAAAAACATTTAAATACATATCTAAGGGTTCATTCTCCTAACATCACATTATCTGACCTTTTCTGCTTGACTCATACATATACTAGATATTGCAAATAAGGGAAACCATGGGACCTATGTTTCTTTGGGCTTGGCTTACTTCACTTCTTTGGGCCTGGCTTAATTCAATTAATATAATCTTTTTCAAGTATTTCTATTTCCTAACAAACTGGGTGATGTCATTCTTTCTGATGGAGGCATAGAATTCCATTGTATTTTTTTTAAAATAATCTCATGAATAGTTTTTGTCCTGATTGGCTTCCAACGGTTATCCACAGATCTCAGTTTCCTGAGTAGACAGGATTACAGGTGTGACCAACCAGCACAAGGCTTTCAGAATAATTTATAAAGTAGAAGAAAATTGAGTTCATGGATGCCTGTTTATCATCTCCTGCTTTTAAAGCATTTTGGAGTGATTATATGTGAATTTATTTCGTTTTGGATTCTTAAAAGACAGTAAGTGATGGTATTTAAAAGTTTTAATCTTTTTTTTTATTGGTCATGTGGCATGATCTCTGGGCTTGGCCGCTGTCCCTGTGCCTTTCAGCTGAAGGTGAGTGCTCTACCTCTTGAGCCACAGTGCCACTTCTGCTTTCCTAGTGGTTTATTGGAGATAAGAGTCTCACAGACTTTCCAGCCCGGGCTGGCTTTGAAGTGCAATCCTCAGATCTCAGCTTCCTCTGTAGGCAGGATTATAGGCGTGAGCCACCAGCTACTGGCTAGTTTTAGTACTTTTTAAAATGTATACTGGAACTGTAGAACAGAAGAATTTGTCTCTCTTTAGACCTCAATTTATGAGCTCAGCTCTGAGCATGATAACCCAATGTCACCAACACTGTGTTGAAGACAAAATGTGACAGAAAACAATTACCATCGGCAATAATTGCTATGCTATTATTTCTTGGACAACATGAATATTGAATTGAGAGAGTAAGGGAATGGAGAGGATTTTACCTACTTTTTTATTGCTTACTTTTGGAAATTTTGACTCATTTCCTTCCCCACTGTGTGTCTTTGGGCCATGCACTTAGTGCCTTTGGGCCATGCACTTAGTCCCTTTAATTAAAATATTTCCTAACACTAAAATGGTAATAATATTAGAATTATAGCAAATGTTTTCTTAAGAATTAAGAGAAATAAAACTTGTGAAATACTTAATAAACTTCTAGGAATTACAATTAAAATTACATGGGCAAGATAATGAGTATATCTCTTATCAAACATTGTTGCCTCCTCCTTTGCTTCCTGTCCCCTGAGATTTTTAGAAAAAAAAGGAGATAAGGTATGAAAGAACAGCATAGAAGGATATACAACTTATCACACAGAGATTAAGAACTAGCCTAAGAGATTTAGAATGCTAAAGGCAATGAGGAATAAGCCTAGTTGATAACTAGTTTTTCGATAACCAAAAATGGTTCTCTAGAACAATTTCTAGTACACCTTAGTTACTATCACTTATCCTTCCATCGAGTTATTCCTTCTATTCTATCACAACTGTTAATTAGCCTCTGCGTTTTTGGTACCATGATTAACCAAAAAGATTTCCAAATATCACTTAGACTATCCTTCTCTCTGTGATTAGCAGTGACCACACAAAATCCTGGAATCTTTGAATTTCCAGAATAATTCTTCACCTGATATCTAAGCACATTCCTGGCATTAGTTGCTTTGACCTAATGACCAAAAAAAATTTTTTTAACAGAGTATGCTATAGTAAGTAAAGTACATGAATTAGGGACTATTGTCAGGTGTCAGTATGGAAGGAGCAATTATATATTCAAAGTATGGTTTCTTTATTTTGCATTTACTAACTAAATGGTTTTTTTTATTGTGAAAATAGTGTACAGAGGAGTTACAATTACATGGGCAAGATAATGAGTACATTTCTTATCAAGTATTGTTGCCTCCTCCTTTGTTTCCCCTTCCTATCCCTTCCTATCCCCCCCATTTCTACTGCTCCCCCGCCAAAATTGTAAAGTTCGTTTTTCAACATAACGACTTGTACTTCTCGTTATTGCAATGGATCCACCTGTATCCCTATTTAAACGATTTGTTTTTTTCCATTCCCCTCCACAAATTATACCAACATTAAATACAGTGAAAGCAGGGGTTATATCCTGGGGGGGGGGGGACATACAAAGCAACAAAGAAATCATCTTATAAATATATTAGAAACAGTCACATGAATGAAAAAATATTTGAATACTTTTTTTTTTATTATTGCTAGTCCAGGGGTTTAAACTCAGGGCTAGGGAATTATTTCTGAGCTTTTTTTTTTTTTTTTTTTTTTTAGGCTAGCACTCTACCACTTGAGGCATAGCACCACTTCCAGTGTTTTTCTGTTTATGTGGTACTGGGGAATTGAACCCAGGGTTTCATGCATGCTAGGCAATCACCGTACCATGGAGCCACATTCCCAGAACCCTAAATGAATTTCTTAAGAAGACATTACATTTTGATTCCGTAACTATGTATCATAATTTTGTCTAGGTGCCAGAAAATGATGTAGAAAACAATACGAGAAGTCTAGTAAGGCTGGATGGAAAATGAATAACTGTCATGGTCTAGCTAGGGTACAGAGAGGGTTATGTCATGGAGCTGTTTCAAAAGGCTGAGCGAGACAGCTCCTGATCCACAGCCCACCTCCAGAATGAGAGGGCCACTATGGGGTCTAGCCACATGGGGAAAATGGGCCACCTCCTCCAGGACATTCAACCAGTTCATGTGAGAGAGAGGGAGAAAGAAAGTGAGAACTACACTTAAGCCCTGTGCTGGTGGCTCAGAACTCTAATCCCAACTACACAGGAGTCTGAGAAATGAGGATCATGGTTCATAGCCAGCCCGGTAAGGAATGTCTGTGAGACTCTTATCTCCAAAGATCGACCAGAAAACTGAAAGTGGTGCTGTGGGCTCAAGTGGTAGAGCGCTAGTCTTGAGCTGAGGAGCTCCAGAACAGCCCTCAGACCTAGAGTTCAAGCCCTATGACTGACAAGAAGTGGACTTCCCACTACAAAAAGTGGGCTGAATAGCACCCATTTAACTAGGGAGGATGGTAGAGAAGTCAAGCCTAGATTTCTGTGAACTTGAGGTCATAAGTAGGTCACCCAGCTTCTCCATGCCTTGTTGTCCCCAGTTGCAAAACTCAACACAGTGAAGGATACCCTTCCTCATGGGAATATGGTAATGATGAAAGAGAGCCATGTTTTGTTTCATAATCCCACACCCGTTGCCCCATTAATAACAGGGGACACCTGAGCCCTTTCCAGATAACTATTTGTCTTATGCTCACAGAATTGTTGAGAACATTACCTGAAGGCCACTCCCTCTGTGCCTAGCCATGTTCCAGAGATCCCTCTATATAAATCCCTTGTTTCCTCACAACTGTTCTGTGAAGAGACTGAGTTCCGATTGTTGTGGCCCTACCCAGAGCTTTATCTGTGGTCAAGAATCGGCTACCATGGACTAAGAGTTTGTGATAATCCATCTAAACTGATGACTGAGCATGGCTCTACATGTCTACCATCCCAACTACAGAAGACCAGGCCTGGTGGAGCATAAATGTCACAGATAGGAGGACTACCTGAGCTCAGCCCAGCCTGAGCATATATTGTTTTTTTCTCAGAAATGCACAAGACAAAAAGGTGGCTCCTCAGAGCCAGGGAGAGGAAACAAGCAGGGGGTCATGGTGCTTTCAGAGGGGTTTCTGACCCGAGTTGGGAATGGTGTTGGGGCGGCCACTCACCTGTGCTGCTGGGAGACGCTGTTGGCCGCTGATCCAGGTAGAGCGAGCAGGGACGGCGGTGGCATGGCAGACACATGGGCCCAGAGCAGAGGACCAGGGGCAGGGACCAGGTCAGGGCCTTAGGCTGGCTGCGATTTGAAATCCAGCACCACAGGAAGGGGGGGGGAGGGGGATGGGACAAGTAAATTTCCTACTATTCTCTAAAGTTACCTTGAGTCTCTTGCTCACCACTCAGCCACCTCTACCTTCCTTAACTGCTGGTAGTGGTGTACTAAAAGAGGGAATCCAGTTGCTACCAGGCATCATGGAATGTGGGCGTTGCCACCATTCTTGTATTCCATTGGTCAGAAAGAAACATGAAAGAATGGGGGTGTGGCTAGAATCCTGTGATGCAATCAGCATGGGCAGAGTCAAGTTGACAGGGACTCTCCCAGCCCTTTTCCCATTCAGTTGGGGACAAGAGGGAGACCACTTTAGCTGCATGGCTGCACAGATTGTTATTTATGTCTGTTTGTTGCCAATCCCGAACCTTGAACTCAGGATCTGGGCACAGTCTCTGAGCTGCTTTTGCTCAAGGCTGGCCCTCTACCACTGGAGCCACAGGGCTTCTGGCTTTGTTGGCACTGAAGTTGGACAGGGGTCTCAAGGACTTTCCTCCTGAGGGTGACTTTGACAATGATCCTCCCATCACAGCCTTGTAAACATCAAGAAGGACTGTTGAGAGCCACTGGTGTCTGCCTAATCATTGGTCTTGCTGATGTTCTTGGACAGACCAGTGAGTTCCCTATCCTCAGGTTTAAGTGGTGGGAGCTGGAGCCCACAGTTTGAATCCTGGTCCTGTCACCTCCAAATGGCAGGAGATCTTAAGATACTCATTCATATCCATATGAATACAAATGGATGGGATGTATGTCATGATTGAATGGGCAGTTCTTGAATGATTCTAGGATAAAATTATACATAATTATATTATAGGACACTAATCGATTTTATTTAATACTTTATTAAGATGTAAACAATCACATTCATAAAATGGAGGAATAATGAAATACCTAAGAATTGGGCCTCACATACTATAAAGGTGTCATTTTTCTGCCAGGACTGGGATTTGAACTCATGGTCTGGGTAACACTGTTGTACTGTGTAGGAAGGGGAATCTGGCCTCCTTGAAGTCAAGAAATTCAAGTCTGTTCCTTAGGCCTGAAATCAATCCCCACGTATTCATGTACAATTTACATATATGATTTATATTTATATACATATGTTGACTCCATATTGCATTCAGTGTAGTTATTTTATTATTTTTTTGTTTTATTTATGTATTGACCATTTATTTTATTGACTATTATGGCACATAGAACATTGGTTACATTGATTACATAGGATATAGGCCTGCATATGTATTCCACTTCATATCTGACACCCAGGACATTCACAGAAAAGGAAAACGTGTCAGCATCAGCTTCTTACTCAACGATTCATTGTTTGGGAGTGCTGGTATCTGAACTCATGGCCTACAGGGCCAAATTCATGAATGGGCGAGTGTGAACACGCCTTCCTGGGGCAAACTGAGTGATAGGCTGTTCCCAGGACCTGAGATCGAGCCCAGGAGTTAACAAAATATGAACAGATTGACATGCAGATGACAGTACACGAATAAATATATGTCTTTATAGAGTGCCAGAGATGTCTATAGATTATTCAGTTATATAGACTACATTCCTATCAATTCTTGGGTATTTTTTATGCGTCCATGTAATTAATGTTATTGTTTTCATCCTTACACTATTAATGAAATTAATCAGTGTACTGAAATTATTGCATTCCTGTAAATAATAATATTCTTTTAATGCTTCAAAAATATTAAATAAAATCAATAAGACTCATGAAAACATGCTGTCTAATTTTATAGGAGCATCATTCACGACCAACTCATTCAACTGTGACATTGACAAGAATCCATTGTTATTCCTATGGATGGGAACCAGTTTCTTAGTATCTCCTGCCATTGGTTGGTCAGATCCTATGTTGCCACTTGGGCCTATGGCTTCCCTAATAGTCTGCCAACCTTCAGCAATGCAAGGGGCAGTACCCTTTGCAACATTGTCATTCAGACCCAGGAGGGTCACCATGCAAAGGAAGAAAACGTAAAAAGGCCACATTTTTTCTGTGCATTGTTTTCCCTGAAAGGCCTGAGTGTCTAGGATCCCATCAGCAGCTGGGGGTCCAGTGGCTGCACCCCAGCCTAGAGTGATCAAAGCTGAGGTAGAATTGCCACAACCTGAATTCAAGCCATGTGCTTGAAAAAATAAAAAAAAAACTTACATACATACATACATATATACATACAAAATATTAAAAATATTGTGAGGATCCTTGGCTTGTAATTCTTGCCATTTTTTCTGCCAGGCCTGTGATTTGAACTCAGCGTCTGGGGAAATCTGCAGTACTGTGAGGGATGGGAAGATCACCGTGTTGGAGACAAGAAAGAAAGACTTGTTCCTAGGGCCTGAATTCAAAAACAATATTCGTATACATTTTAAATACATGATTTATATTTACATGCACAGGTTTACTCATGTTGTGCTTAGTGTATTCATTTTTTATGTTTTACTTGTTTCTTATGCATTTGAGTATGATTACACATATAACATTTTTTGCATCCTATTACATGAGACATAGACTTGCTTATGTATTCTACATCATTCCTGAGGCCCAGGACTTTCACCGATAAGGAAAACAAGTGGGACAATTGGCTTTTCCACCAGGCTTAAGTTTTTGCTAGTTCTGTGACTTGAACTCAGGCTCTAACAGGCCCCCTTCATGAAAGGGTAAATGTTAGCACACCAGTCTGATTCAAGTGAAGTTACTGGGCAAATTTGAGGACCTGAGATCAAGCCTAGGAATGGCCAATATATAAACAGATAGATGTTTAGATTGCAGTGTGTGTGTGTGTGTGTGTGTGTGTGTGTGTGTATTAATAAATGTATATGCATCTACAAAGTTATACAGAGACAGACATTTATGTAGATTCTAGTGTATAATCTTATACAAAAAGTGATGTCTATATCTTATTTTTACATATTCTATTGCTACCAATTATATGGTGTAAAATTATGCCTCCATTAATTAATCACGGTATACTAAATAAAGAATTAATCAATGACCTATATTTATTGCATACAATCTTATACTGGAATGAGTATCTAATTAGTAATTCAGTTAGTACATTTCAAACATTCTATTAGTATTCCTATAGATAGGAACAAGTTTCTAAGATCTTCAGCCATATGTAGGTGGCAGGCCTAGGATCGATCTCAGGGCCTAGGTATCTGGGTTGGACTCATGCTTCACTGACAGCCCCCCATCCTTCATCCATGCAAGGTCACGTACAATTTTCAAGCCAAGTCATTGAGCCCTAAGAGGGTCACAGTGCCAAGGAAACAAAAGTAAACCTGTTGTGTAAAATTACCTAGTTTTCCTTCTCCATTTTTGTTGGTTTGCTGTATTTTTGCCAGTGCTGGGAATTGAACTCGGGTCCTAGGATCCCTGAATCATCTGTGGGTGTAAAAGCTGCATCCCAACCTAGGGTAATCATGGTTTAAGACACAAGGAAGCATTTGCTTTCTTGAGCAAAAGTAGATCAGGGAAAATGTCTAGACTCACAGTTCCAGCCTCAGGACCTGCCACAAAAAAAGAGCCAGTAACTCCATGTGTCTGTGTATGTATACATGTATTTGAATTTGTGAAGATCCAGAGTTGCTATTCAGAAAGGCACCTAGCTAGGAAATTTGCTTTGAATAGAATGAATTCTTAGCACAGGGTGTGCATTCAAGACAGTGCATGATCCGGGGCTCCCCTCACTGTTCCCAGTTAACCTGAGGGAGTCCCCATACCCCAGGCTGCTGAAGGAAATCTGCCTCATTGTTGGAACAGGCAGACAAAAAGCCTCACTCCTGTGCATCTGGATAACAAACAATTCATCCAAGCCAATTAGTGAGGATGAGTGTGCTCAGGCTGTTAAGGCTGTTAGGAAAAAAAAGACCTCTTGTATAACAAGCAATCTCTGTCCCCTGTGCTCTGTTTTGACTGGAAGCTTTCATGTGTGCCACCTGCTATGGCAGACCAAGTTCCCTACACTCATCCTGTCTTTGTAAGACTATGTTTCAGTGTTGAAACAAACTGCTACCATTAATCCAACAGTCCTTCTGTTAGGCAATTAGGGAGCTGAACACAATGAAATGATTCATTATTGGCAACGGTGCCTCCGTGTGTGTGTGTGTGAGTGTGTGTGCGCATACACCGTCTTGGTGATTGAACTATGGACCTAACCACTGTACCTGAGTTTCTGCTATATAAGGACAGTACTCTACCACTTGAGCCACACAGCCACTTCAGGCTTTTTTTCTAGGGATGTGGTACTGAGGATTCAAACCCAGGGTTTCACACACACAAAGCAGTCTACCCCTAAGAAACATTCCCAGCACTCCAGGTTTCTTTCTTTCTTTTCTTGTAAATTGGAGGAGTTGAAGTCTGGGCCTGGGTGCTGTCTCTGAGCTCTTCATCTCAGTCTAGCACACTACCACTTGAGCTACAATGCCCCTTCAGGCTTTCTGGTGGTTTATTGGAGATAACCATCTCAAGGAATTTCCTGCCAAGGCTGTCTTTGGACCGTGATCTTGGATAGTTTTGAAATGAGATCCTCAGCTTCCTGAGCAGGCAGAATGATAGACCTCAGCTAAAGACATCTAAGCCATGACACTTTGCTGCAAGTGGGTCCTTGGCTCAGCATGGTAGAAAATTAGCCATGAGCCCAAGAAGGAAGTCAGTGCCTATGCTCTGCGTTTAAGGTTCATGATGGAGAAACCTAAACCAAAACAATTGTCTGCAGGAGACAAGTCACTAGAGTTTAGTACATACATAAATTTGGCCCTGCCTTGGGGACATATCTGAGCCTCAACTTTCTCATCTGCACATTCATCTCACTTGTGTAGCTCTTATAAGGACCAGATTAAAGAATACAACTCGTGAAGGACTTAGCACATAGCACCCTGTGAAGGACTCAGCACTCAATACCCCATGGACAACCCAGAAGTACTCAACACCCAGCACCCCAGGAAGGACTCATCACATAGCTATATCCCACAAACTGTCATTAGAATTTGGGTGCTTTCATCAGTATCACCGTTGTTTCAGATACATGCCACAAACTGCACAAGTTCACATCTAATGGTTTAAAGGGGTGTTTTGTGAGGGAGAGTCATCAGCCTCTCATAGGTTGGAGGGACTGTCCTAAGATCTTTCCCTCAAGGCTAGATCTCTACCACTTTTAGGCACAGCTCAGAGTCTACCAGACGTCGTGCCAGGGCTGAGTTTTCAACCCCCAGTGTCTGATCTCACCCTCTGAGCAGCTAGTGGTGAGCCATCAGTGTCTGGTTCCATGATGCTGGGCTGCAGCTATTGACCTCTGGATAAGTTAGGTTAGATGACAGCCGTCAGTTTCAGACTCCCAGCTTGCTCTGTGATGAGGTATTTGAAATCCTGCCTTTCTATAATTGCAGTCAGAACATTCTAACTTGTTTATGGTTCCAGTCCTGGGGCTTGAGGTAAGGGCCTAGACAGTCCCTAAGCCTTCATGCTCAAAGCCAGTGCTCAACTGCTTGACAGCACTACTTACGGGTTTTCTGTGCATGTAATAGTGTGGAATTGAATCCAGGTCTTCATACATTCGAGGCGAGCATTCTACCACTGAGCTCCAGGAATGACAAGTGTAGAAATAGATATGTAGATTGTAACATATATATATATATGTATATATATATATATATGTATATATGTATATATGTATAAAACAAGACAGAGATGTCTGTATATTATTTAATTATATATATTATATTACTACCACTTATCAATAAATTATTCCTTCCTGTATTGAAGTATTATGGTTGAATACATAACAAAGTATTAATTGAAAATTATTCAATATAGTATAATTATTGTGTATAATTTTATAATATAACCATACAATAATGTAATTGTTACTTTACAACATTCCATTCATAAGGATGTATATCGGAATGCATTTCTTAGAATATCCTACCATTCATAGGTGGGAGTCCTGGGATTCACACCCCAGGCCTAGGTTTCTGGTTTGGGCTATGGCTTCCCAGATAGCCCACCAAAATTCAGCAGTGCAAGGTCATGTAAACTTTCCGAGCCCTGCTTGCAATGCAAAGGAACAAACAATGAAAAACTGCCTCTAATACTTCCCAGTTTTAACCTTCTCCTTTTTCCCCCTCTCTTTTCTTCTTTTATCTTTTTGGTTTTGGGGTCAGAACTCTGGGTCTCAGTGCTGTTCCTCAACTCTTCAGCTCAAGGCTATCGCTCTACCACTTGAGCCATTGCGCTACTCGTGACTTGTTTCTGCTTATGTGGTACTGAGGAATCGAATCCATGGCCTTATGCATGCAAGGCAAGGACTCTATTACTGAGCTACCTTCTCAGCACTTCTCCTTTTTTTTTTGACAGAGCCAAGATTTGAATTCGGATCCTAGGATCTCAGGATGAACTGTGGGTACAGAGGCTGCAACCCAGCCTAAGATGATCGAAGGTGTCATATGCAAAGATGCACAATTTTATTTCTTCTTTCTCTATTTGGATCCCCTTTATGTTTGCATCTTTTCTTATTGGTGTAGCTAGGCATTCTAATACTGGATTGAAAAGAAGTGGACAGATTGGACATCCTTGTCTTGTTCCTGAGTTAAGAGGAAATGGCTTTAGTTTTTCACCATTAAGTATAATGCTGGCTGTAGGTTTGTCCTATACAGCCTTTATTGTATTGAAGAATGTTCCATGGATTCATAATTTTTCCAAAACCTTCATCATAAAGGGGTGTTGGATCTTGTCGAATGCTTAATCTGCATGTATTGAGATAACCATGTGGTTCTTATTCTTGCTCCTGTTGATATGATGAATAATATTAATTGATTTGTGTATATTGAACCAGCTTTGCATCCCTGAAATGAATCCTGTTTGATTATGCTGTGTGATTTTTTGGATGAGTTGTTGACTTGGATTGGACAAAATTTTGTTGAGAAGTTTTGCATCAATGTTCATCAAAGAAATGGGTCTATAGTTCTCTTTCTTTGATGAGTCCCTGCCTGGTTTTGGGATGAGGGATATGATGGCTTCATAGAATGTGTTCGGTAGTGAACTTTCTCTTCAATTTCATGGAATAGTTGGAGGAGTATTGGTGTGAGCTCTGCTTTGAAGGCCTTGTAGAATTCTGCTGTAAAGCCATCTGGTCCTGGTCTTTTCTTAGCTAGGAGGTCTCTTATTGCTGTTTCTATTTCAGTGCTTTCTATTTCAGGGCCTGTTAAGATGGTTTAACTCGTCTTGGTTTAGTTTTGGCATGTCAAAATTTGCTAGAAAAAGGTCCGTTTCTGTTAAGTTCTCAAACTTATTAGCATGCAGGTTTGAGAAATATTCCCTTATAATGTTTTGAATCTTGATTGTTTCCGTGATGATGTTTCCATTCTCATCTCTGAGTTTATTTATTTGGGTTTGTTCTCTTCTTTTTCTGATAAGATTTGCTAAGAGTCTGTCAATTTTGTTAATTTTTTGGAAGAACCAACTCTTTGTTTTGTTGATTCTTTCTATAGTTTTTTTGGATTCTAATTCATTTAATTCTGATTTAATATTAATTATTTCGTTCCATCTACTGGATAGGGGTTTTTCTTGCTGCTCTTTTTCAAGGAGGTTCAGATGTCTCATTAAATTGTTCATTTCAGATCTCTCCAATTTGTTGATGGAGGAGCCCAGAGCTATAAACTTGCCTCTGAGTACTGCATTTTCTGTGTCCCAGAGGAGCTGGTAATATGTGTGCTCGTTTTGTTGAATAGCATGAACATTTGAATGTCCTTTCTAATCTCTTCCATGACCCACTGGTGATTCAGCAGTGTGTTTTTCAGCCTCCAATTGTTACCGGACTTTCTTTGGAGGCTTTTGTTGTCGAGTCCTAATTTTATTCCCTTATGTTCATAGAGAATGCAAGGTATAACTTCAATGTTTCTGAATTTGGACAAGTTTGCTTTGTGGCCTAAAATATGGTCTATTTTAGAAAATGTTCCATGTGTTGCTGAGAAAAACGTGTATTCTGTTGCTGCTGGGTGAAATGTCCGGTAGATGTCTATTAAATCTTCTTGATCTATGCAGCTGTTTAATTCTGCGGTTTCTCTGTTGAGTTTTTGCTGAGTTGATCTATCTAGTGGGGAGAGTGGTGTGTTAAAGTCTCCAACAATTAATGTCTTTGGATCTACGTGGGATTTGAGGGAAAGGAGTGTTTCTTGGATAAATTTGGGTGTTCCATTGTTTGGTGAACAGATATTTAGAATCATAATATCCTCCTGAATGGGAGATCCATTAATTAGCATGTAGCGACCTTCTTTATCTCTTCCCATGAATTTTAATTTGAAGTCTATTTTATCTGATATTACTATTGCAACTTCCGCCTGTTTATGGAGGCCGTTTGCCTGGTAGATTTTGTTCGAGCTTTTAACATTGAAAATTGTTTGTTGGTATGGGCAAGATGTGACTCCTGAAGACAGCAGATAGAAGGATCTTGTTTTTTAATCCCAGTAGACAGTCTATGACCGTTAATTGGAGAGTTAATTCCGTTAATATTGATAGGTAGGACTGAGAGGTATTTGAGAGTTTTTGCCATGTTATCCAACTTATTGGGTGCTGTGAAAACTGGGTTCTTCTTATGGTTCTTGGATTTTCAGTTTGGGTGCTGTTTCTTGGCCTTTAGTGTGGTCTTGTTGGTTTTCTATGTTTAGGACATCTTTAAGAATCTTTTGTAGGGCTGGTTTGGTGGAGATGTATTGCATTAATTTTTCATTGCTATGGAAGTTTTTTATTTAGCCTTCAGTTATGAGGGAGAGTTTAGCTGGGTACAGTATTCTTGGTTGAGAGTTGTTTGATTTTAGGGCATGGCATACATCATGCCTGGCTCTTCTTGCTTTGATTGTCTCTGCTGAGAAATCTGAGGTGATTCTAATTGGTTTGCCTTTATAGGTGATTAATCTTTTCTCCTTGACAGCTTTAAGGATTTTTTCCTTGGTCTGAGTTGATCCTGTGTGGATTATAATGTGACTGTGGGATGTCCTATGCTTGTCTGGTCTATTTGGTGTTCTAAAAGCATCTTGTATCTGAATAGGCCTATCTTTTTGCATGTTTGGGAAGTTCTCTGCTAGGATCCTGTTAAACAAATTTCCTAGACCATTAACTACTTTTTCTAGGTGCTCCTCTACACCAATTATCCTTAGATTAGGCCTTCTCATGGTGTCTTTCAAGTGTTGGATAGAGTTTTCATATTTCTTGGGCTTGTCTTGGATGGTTGTATGTTCTTTCTCTATAATATCTAGGCTGTCTTCAATCCCTGAGATTGGATATTCTGCATGGTCTAACCTGCTGTGGAATAGAGTGATGTGGGAAGGCAGAGGGAGAGTTAACTAAGTCCTTATCTCAAAGCAAGAAATAGGTTGGGTTGGATGAAAGTAGAGAGAGAGAAAAAAAGAAGAAAGAGAAAGGGAAAAGAAAAGAGACCTGAAAAGTAGAAAAGTAAAAATTAATAATATTATTCAGGGTTGAAAACAATCTAGTTAGAGAAGAACGTGAATATAATGAGAGAATGGGAAGAATAAAAAGGAGATGTGAAAAACTTAAAACTAATAGTGCTTAAAATAGTATATATGTATAAAGAGGTAGTACTGCTATTAAGGAATTTAATTCTCAGAGGTTTTGAGTTGAGCAATTAATTTGTGGTTTAAGTATGTACACAATGGGGGATATGGTCTAATAGTCAACTACGGGTATATCTGAGGATGTGCAGGACAACAATTAAGTCCCATAAAGAAGACTGAAAGAGAGGAAAAGGTGAAAAGGATAAGAAAGGAAGAAAAAAAGATCCGAATTTCAGTAGAGCTAAACAAAAAACAAAAAGATAATTTAAAAAAAGAGAGAGAAAGTAAAAAAGAAAGAAAAAGACACACACACATGTATCCTTAACATAAAAATTATAAGAGGAAAAAAAAGTTACTGGAAAAAAATTTTTTTCAAAAAAGGCAAAAATTAAAGATTAAAAAAAGTTTTAGAAAAGAAAAAAAGGTTTTTTTTTTTTTTATGTAAGGTACCAAAAAAAAAAAAGAAAAGGAAGAAGAAAAAAAGTTTTTGATTTATTTTGGGAGTGGTGGGAAAAATCGTCTATATCCCTTGTGTCCATAACCAGCCTCTTTTTGGAGTCTCTGGTCTGCTTGTGGTCCTGTGGCTTGGTTGGTTTCTTACGTCAGTTTGTTCAAACAGGCAGAAAAATGTTCTGCTTTACCCAGGATTTTGTGATCCTCCTCCCAGGCTAGTTCAATGGGAGGGATATCTGCTTTGAGTATCACAAAAGAGGGAAATGGCTTTTTTCTCAAGTTTGGAGATGTTGTGCTGAGGCTAGGTTCTGGGTAGAGTTGAGGTCTTTCAACTAACAGTAGCTTTTCCTGGGGGCTGGTTTGTGAGAAACTCACAGAGCCCAGCCTGGAGCCACTCTCAGGGTTTCTGTTTACTGAATTTCAATTGATTGTAGAGGCTGCTAATGGGAGGGACAGCCTCTGGCTCTGATTACCCAGTGAAGAAAGCCACTCCTAAGGCTGGCGCCAGAACTGGGTGACTTTTCCCTGGGTAGAGCTGAGTCTGGCAGGTAATGCCATTAAGTTCTTGTGACCTGCTAAATGACTCTAGTTTTTTTTCCAAGGCCTGAGTTGGAGCTAGCAGCTCAGCTGAGATTTGTCGGTATCCAAGATGGAGATCTCGGTACTGGGGGGGAGGGTTGGCCTTCCCTCCTCTGCTCCCTGAGAAGGAGTGAATATGTCAGGCTTCTACTCATGCCGAGTCTTGGTTAATGGGTCGTCTCTTGTCTGTGAACTTCAGGATGAAGATGTCCGCTCCTTGTAGGTTCTTGCTGGTGTTGAGTAGAATCAGCTTGCCCCTGCATCTGACTCCTTCGTCCCGGAATCTCTGTGATTCAGGTACGGCGTCTGAGGCAGCCACCGCAACCGCTGCTGCAGTGGCAGCAGCTGGTGGCAAGAGCTGAAAGCTGTCTCCTTGCCTGGATTTTCCCTCTCTGGCCTAACTCTCTGACCTGTGATCGCACAGTTGGTGTGATTCTCTGCCTTAGGACTGTTCACTGGAACTCTAAAACTGCTTTCTGTGCGAGACCTTGTTTAGCCTCTGGCTTCTCCTCTGACATCTTCCCGGAACTCCTCAATTTTTATTTTTATAACATTCCATTAAACATTCACATGAATAGGAAAGACCTCCCTCCATTTGTAGGTGGCAGTCCTGGCATTGAAACTCCAGGCCTGGGTAGTTTACTTCAAAATGCAAACCATTAGAATAACACTGTGAAGATTTCAGTTTGTCACAATGAAAAAAGAACAAGAAGAAAAGAAAGAAAGGTGTCATTTTTTCCTGCCTGTAATCCTAGCTCATCAGGAGTCTAGGACATAGAGAATACCAGTTTGAATACAGCCAGGACAGGAAAGTCCACAGCACTCTTATTTCTGAGGGATCAAAGGCATAAAAACTCGTCATGAGTGAGGCTGTGGCTCAAGGAAAGAGTGCTATCCTTGAGCAAAAGGAGCTCAGGGACAGTGCCTGGGCTCATAATACAACCCCTGGACCTGCCAAAAAAAAGAGCAAAATAAAAAACAAGTAACTCCATGTTTCCCCATGTATGTATGCATGCATTTCTATCGGTAAATGTCCAGAGTCACTATGATGAAAGGCATCCAGCTAGAAAATTTGCTTTGAATAGAATGATTTCATAACACAGACTGTGCTTTCAAGACAGTGCGTGTTCCGGGCTCCCCTCACTGTTCCCAGTGTAGCCTGAGGTTTTCTGCACACACCAGGGTGCTGGAGGAAGTCTGCCTCATTGTTGGAGCAGACAAAAGGCCTCACACCAGTACATCTGTGTAATAAACAACTCCATCCAGGCCAATTAGTGAGGAGGAGTGTGGGCAGGCTCTAAAGGCCAGGAGAAAAAGACCTCTTTGTACCCCAAGCTATCTCTCTCCCCAGTGCTGTTTTGACAGGAAACCTTCATTTGTGCCACCTCCAATGGCAGGCTAAGTTCCCTTCATTTATCCTGTCTTTGTTAGACTATGTTCCAGTGTTGAAATAACCTGCTACAATTATTTCAAGGGTCCTTTTGGCAGAAAACAAGGAAACTGAACCTAATGAATGATTCATTATTGGCAATGGTGGCTTCCTTGGTTTCTGGAAGCTTGCTAAATCTAAGCACATGTGGAATATCACAATGCTCCCTGTCATTTAGGGCTGGTGATGTTCATCAATTTTTGAAACCTTTGACCTCTCCTAGTTTGGACCTGGATGGCTAGGTTTTGGGGTTGAACACAGGGCCTCAGTGTTGACCATGAGCTCAGAATAGAAGCACAGTGTTCTACCATTTTGTGTCACACCTTCACTTCTGGTATCTGTGTTTGTTTGTGTGTATCTATGTGTGTGTGTGGGTGTCTGTGTGCACATGTATGTGTGTGCATACACTTGTCCTGGAGCTTGAACTAAGGACCTGAACACTGGACCTGAGTTTCTCTGGTACAAGGATTGCATTCTATCACTTAAGCCACATAGCCACTTCAGTCTTTTTCTAGTATGTGGTACTATGGAATCAAACCCAGGGATTCATACAGGCAAAGCACTCTACACCTAAGACACATTCCCAGCACTCCACTTCAGGTTTCTTTCTTTCTTTTTTTTTTGGAAGTTGGAGGAATTTATATCTAGGCCTGAGAGCTGTCCTTGAGTTCTTCAGCTAAATCCAATCGCTCTACCACTTGAGCTACAGCATCCCTGGAGGTTTTTGGTAGTTCACTGGAGAGAAGCCTCTCAAGCAATTTCCTGCCCTGCCTGGCTTTGGACTGTGATCCTCAACTCTCAGGCTTCTGAGTAGCTAGGATGACAGGTGGGAGTCACCAGCTCCCAGCTTCCAGTTCAAATTTCTAAGTGGTGAAAAGGAGATTAGAGTCTCATGGGACCTTTTGTGCCTGGGATAGTTTGGAACCAAGATCATCATATCTCAGCTTCCTGGGTAAGCAAGATGACAGACCTCAGCTGCAGATACCTAGACTGTAACACTCTGTTGCAAGGGGATCCTTGGCTCCACGTGGTAGAGGGCTAGCCACGAGCCCAACAGGGAAGGGTCAGGGGCTAGGCTCTGAGTTCAAGGTTCACGACTGAGAAAAATAAACCCAAACAATTGTCTGCAGGAGACAAACATAATTTTGGCCCTGACCTGGGGACATATCTGAGCCTCAAGTTTCTCTTCAGCACAATCATCTGACTTGGGGAGCTCTTACAAGAACCAGATGAAAGTAGGACTCAGCACACGAAACTTCATGAACGACTCATCACATAGCTGTATCCCACAAACTTAGAATTAGGGTGCTTTCATCAATATCACCATTCTTTCAGAAACACATCAAAAAGCACACAAAGATCACATCTAATGATTTAGAGGGGTTTTGGGGGGGAAAGTGGAGTCAGCCACGGGGATTGCATTGAAAGCCTGGTTACTGTCCTAAGATCTTTTGCCCAAGGCTAGAGCTCTACCACTTTGAGGCACAGCTCAGAGTTTCGCAGACTTCCTGCCAGGGCTGGGTTTTGAACTCACCAGTGTCAGATCTTAGCCCCCAAGTATCCTGGATGACAGAGGTGAGCGAGCCAGCAGCATCTAGTTCTGTGCAGCTGAGTTGCAACGGTTTACGTCTGGCTAATTCAGGTGAGACAGCAGCTGTCTGCACGAGACTCCAGACTTGCTCTGTGATGAGGTATTTGCAGTGATATCCTTATATAGTTGTAGTCAGAACATTCTATCTTTTTTTGGTGCCATTCCTGGGTCTTGAGTAAGAGTCTTGACACACAGTCTCTAAGCTTTTATGCTGAGCTAGTGCTCAGCTGCTTGAGCAACAGCACAACTTCCAGATTTATCTATGCACACAGTAGTGAGGAATCGACCCTAGGACTTTGCATGTACTAGGCGAGTACTCTACCACTGAGCCCCAGTAGTGACAAGTGTATAAACAGATAAATGTGTAGATTCGTAGATAGATAGATAGATAGATAGATGTAGATGCATAAAACAAGAGACATATGTCTGTATACTATGAAATTGCATATACAATATTACTACCGATTATTGGCAATTAAATTATTCCTTGCTTTTTTAACTATCATAGTTGAATACATAATAAAGGAATAATTGAAAATTAGTCAATGTAGTATAATTGTTGTGTATAATTTTATAATCATACACTAACTACCAATTTAATTGTTAATTTTATAACATCCATTTGTATGGATGTATATGGGAATGGGTTTCTTAGAATCTCCACTATTCATTAGTGGCAATCCCGGGATTCAACCTCCAGAACTAAGTTGCCAGTTTCAGTATGGCTTCCTTAATAGCTTGCCAAACATCAGCAATGCACGGTCATGTACACTTTCTGGGACTTGTCATTTAGACCCAGGATGGTCACAATACAAAGGGGAAAAAAAGTAAAACCACCTTCTTGAACTTCTCAGTTTTATGCTTCTCCTTTTTTTTTATTTTTATTTTTTGTGCCAGCCACAAGATTTGAACTCGGGTCCTCGGATACAAGGGTCTGCTGTGACAGAAATGCCAAGACCTGAGTGCAAGCCCTGTGCTCGGCTAATAATAATAATAACAACAATAAAGCCCTGGTTTGGAATTTGCACCATTTTCCTGGCAGGCCTTGTATTTGAACTCAGGGTATGGATAACTCTGTGGCACTGTAGGTGAAGGGCAAAGGCTCACCATGCTTGAAGACAAGAAATTCAGAGCAGTTATCAGGGCCTGAATTGAATCCCCAGCACTGGAAAAAGGAATATTAATATATGAGATCTATTTACTTGCATAGGTTTACTGTGTATGACGCTTATTACCCTTATTTATTTAGTATTATTACACATATAACATTTTTATTACATCATATCACATAGGATATATCCGCATATGGATTATGCATCATATTGAGACCCAGGACCTTCTCAGAGAAGGAAAAAATAAATATGTCAAAATTGGCTTCTTAATCCACAAATAAATTTTTGGCCATGCTAGGATTTCAACTCACGGTCTTCAATGGCCAATCCATAAATTGGGTCACAGTCTTAGCACACCAGCCTCTGGCAAACTGAGCTGCCAGGAGTTCTGAGGACCTGTGATCAAGCCATAGGAGTGCCTTATAGATAGATAGATAGATAGATAGATAGATAGATAGATAGATAGATAGATAGATAGATAGATAGATAGATATGTATAGATATAGATATAGATATAGATATAGATATAGATATAGATATAGATATAGATATAGATATAGATATAGATATAGATATAGATATGCATACATAGAGAGGGAAGGTGAGGATATTAAATTATATATGTATATATATAATTACTAATTATTCATTACTAAATAGTGCCTCCATTTAATGAAGTATCACGGTTGAATACTTACAAAAGCCTTAATTAAAAATTAGTCAATAGACTTCCATTAGGGGAATTATACCATGGTACTGGAATGGAAGATATATATATCCAATAATTTTTGTGTGGCATTCTAAAATAGAATCATGGATTTGCTGCAAGTTTATTGCTTTCATAATATTCCATTAGCATTCCCATGAATAGGAAGGATCTCCTTCCATTTGTGGGTGGCAGTCCTATTATTTGAACTCCAGGCCTGGGTAGTTTACTTTGAATGCAAACCATTGGAATGACACCATAAAGATTTCAGATTGTTACAATTATAAAAAAGAACAACAAGAAGAAAAGAAATCCAGGAGCCATGGGCTCATGCATGTAATACTAGCTCCTCAGGAGGCTGAGATGTAGAGACTGCCAATTTGAATTCAGCGGGGGCAGGAAAGTCTGTGAGACTCTTATTTCTAAGATATCACATGAAAAAAATGAATGGAGTTGTGGCTCAAGGGCAGATCACTACCCTTGAACAAAAGGAGCTCAGGGACAGGGCCTAGGCTCATATTAAAAACCTGGAACTGCCCCCCCCAAATGAGGCAATAACTCCATGTCTCTGTATATGGATGCATGATGTATGGATGATGGGCAGTCAGCAGGTTGCCATGGCCAGCCCCCCAACCTGGTCAACCTAGGAAAAGCCCTGAAGAGTCCTCAGTCTGAACCTGCAGCTTGACCAAAGCATCCCTCTCTGCCATTTAAAAATTGAAGCCTTATATTCTGGCTGAAGTCTACCATCGGGACACGTATCAGCAAGCCACTGCCTCCAGGGAGACCACAGTTCCTAGACTGTAGGAGTTGTCGAAGTTTCTGACTCCATAGTCTCTATCCCTCTGTAGGATATGAGCCTAGACCTCTGGGGCCTGGTGGCTATCACTCATTTATCATTCGTCATTGCCAAGTCTCAGGCTGGTCCCAAATCTTGGCAAAGATATTAAATAGCAATTGCTATGCCAAAAGGGGTATGCCAATAAATCCCACCCTCATAACTCCCATGAGAAGTGAGCCTTGGCTGTGAATGTGGCTTAGTGGTATAGTGCTTACCTAGCACACACTAAGTCCTGGGTTCAATTCCTCAGTCCAAAGAAATAGAAAAAGCCAAAAGTTGCACTGTGGCTTAAGTGATAGAGTGCTAGACTTGAGCAAAAGGTGACCAGGAACATACCCAGTCCCTGAGTTCAAGACCCAAGACTGGCAAAAAGAAAAAAAATGAGCCTGGTATGACATATTCTTGTGGGACTCATAGGAGGGCCATGGTTATAGGAAAGAAGTAGAGTAGAGGGAAGCTGCTGATGGCTCACCTCTGTAAGCAACTCAGGAGGCTGAGATCTGAGGATCACAATTGGAAGCAGGGAAGTCTATATGAGACACTTTTCTCTAATTAAACACCCATAAAGCCAGAAGTAGAGATATGGTTCAAGTAGTACAGTGCTAGCCTTGAGCACAAAAGCTCAGGGATCGGATAGAATCCAGGCCATGAATTCAAACCCCAGGACTGACACACACACACACACACACACACACACACACACACACACACACACACACACACACACACACACAAACATCATGATAGAGCATTTGCCAGGCACCTTTCACAAGTTCCATCTCTAGCAACTCATTATTTAAAAAAAGAGGGATAAGGGAAGATAAGACTTGATCCAGGAGGTGCTATAATCAATGCCAAAATTCCACAGGAGTTCTAAGATGTGGATACAGGACAGAGAGCCTCAGGCAGAAGGTACAGCATGGGCAAAGGTCTTGAGGTGTGCTGTAGAGCAGGTAGTGTGGGTGGAATGAAGGTTCTGTGGCTTCAGAAGAGTCTGTCAGGACATTCATGGCTGGGCCAAGGTTTGTACTTGAGTCACAGGGCAGAGGTTGGGGTCCAAGAAGGGGGCCCAGGAGAAGAATAGCTTGGCTTTTCACCACAGACCCCTGCCATTTCTGGTGGCTGGAAGCCTATTTTTCACAGCTCCTGACCCACAGAATTCCTTTGCCTGGAGGAGTCAGTACAAATGCAGGGAAGAATGCTTGCTTAATAAAAGCTTCTAGCCCAATGCCACCAGTGGCTCAACCCCTGTAAATCCTAGCTACTCAGGAGACTGAGATAGAGATCGTGGCCAGCTCAGGGGAGGAAAATTAGTGAGACTCTTCTTGCCGATGAACTACCAAAAGCCAGGAATGGAGTTGTGGCTCAATTGGTAGAGAGCTAACCTTGAGGGAAAAAGTTAAGAGACCAGAGCCCAGACCCCTGCGTTCAATCCCCAGTACTGGCACCTAAAAAGTAAAGAAGAGCTTTCAAGAGTTCCTAGTCCACTGTGGTGAAAGGCAAGATCAGCCAGGCCCCAGTAGCTCACACTTGTACTCCTAGCTCATCAGAAGGATGAGATGTGTGGATTGAGGTTCAAAGCCAGTCTGAGCAGGAAAGTCTGGGAGACTCTGATCTCCAAGGAAACTCTAGAAACCAGAAGTGGCTCTGTAGCTCAAGTGGTAAGCTGAAGAGCTGGGGCACAGTGCCCAGGCCCAGAGTACAAGCCCCATGACCAACACCTAGCCTGCTTGGTCTTACTTTGTGGCTCTAGGAAGAGTATTTTCCAGTGGGCCCCTGAGGGTCTCCCAATACCTAGATCTCCTACAAGTCTTGAGAGCAGCCTGTTTGGAGGCCATTACCTACAGATATTTCTCTTGGGTATTTATTGGAACATTACAGGATGGAATAGGAAAAACCCTAGGTCTCCTTGGTACAGACCAAAATTTTCTTAATGGAAACCCAGAAACACACAAAAAAAAAAAAAAATCAAAAAAAGGTTGGACAAATGGGACTGCATGCAATTGCAGATTTTCTGCCTGGCAAAGGACATAGCTAGCAAGATCAATAGAAAGCCCATGGATTGGGAGAAGATTTTCACTAGCCATACAATGGATAAAGGTCTCATATCTAAAATATACCTGGAACTTAAAAAAATTAAATCCCTCAACAACAAATCTTCAAAGAATCAACTGCCCAATAAATAAGTGTGCTAAAGACTTAAAGAGAAATTTCTCTGAAGAGGAAAGAAGGATGGCCAATAAACACATGAAGAAATGCTCAAACTCTCTAGCCATGAAAGAAATGCAAATCAAAACAGCATTGAAATACCACCTCACCCCAGTTAGAATGGCTATAATCAAGAACTCTAATAACAACAGATGCTGGAGGGGATGTGGACAGAAGAGAACCTTATTACACTCTTGGTGGCAGTGTAAACTTGTTCAACGATTTTGGAAACCAATATGGAGATTCCTCAAAAGACTCCACATAGAGCTCCCCTATGACCCAGCAATCCCACTTTTGGTCATGTACCCAAATGTTTACAAACAAGACCACACTAAAGCTACCAGCACATCTATGTTTATTGCAGCATTATTTACCATAGCTAAGATATGGAACCAACCCAGATGTGCTTCAGTAGATGATTGTATCAAGAAAATGTGGTATATATACACAATGGAATTCTATGCCTCCATCAGAAAGAATGACATTGCCCCATTTGTTAGGGAATGGAAAAACTTGGAAAAAATTATATTGAAAAGTAAGCCAAGCCTGTCTCTGGTATGGCATGTTCAGAATTTGAAAATGAGTAGTTAGTAGTCATAGGAATGTTGAGGAACAGATATATTCTGTCCTCTTAACAATTAGTCAGTTTTCAAATTTAGGAGTTTCCATAGAATTGAACTGTTTTCTGTTTTAGTATGAGGCAATACTAAAATAATGTTTTTTTTCAAAATAATGGCAAGTCTATTCTGAAAATATTGTATACTTTGATAACATTCACTTTGAATTCCCTCCGATAAAGAAAGAGCTAATTCAAATTAGCAGGCAAAATGTTCATTTTTTAAAAGGTAATACACATAGAATAATATTTATTATACCAATACATTGAAATTATATTTTATGCAGCTCATTTTAACTTAATTTTATTGTCAAGGTGATATATAGAAGTCTTGCAGTAATTGTAAGTTAGTGAATACATAATATGTCAAAATTTTTACCCCTCCCTCATTTTTCTCACAATTTTCCTTCACCCCAATACTCCTCACAAATCGTAATGTAAATTTCTAACATGTTGTCTTGTGAGTATTGCTATTGCATTGATTTGCCTTTAGTCCTTTGTCTCGCCATTTTATTGTTCCACTTCCCTTGTCAAATGAAGATATATATATATATATATATACAATACACAGGATACTGAAATCAAATACAACAGTGGACACACCATAGAGGAAAACACAAAAGAAAAAAGAAATCACATAGTACATTAAAAACAACAACCACAAACAAAAACCTCTCTTTCCATATCTAGGAGTTTATTTTGCTCAGTATCATTTTTTGTGTTCATTTATGCATAGCTATTGAGCCATTCTGTTCATCTGCTAGGACTACCCTAGATATTTCCTAGTTATTAAAAATGAGGGAAACCATGGAATTTGTCTTTGTGTCTTGCTTATTTTTCTTAGGATTTTTTCAAGTCTTTCCATTTCCTTATGAATTGGAAGCATAGAATTCCTCCGTACATATATAAACCACATTTTTTCAATTCGTTCATCTAATGAGTGGTATATTGGTTTAAAACATGATTGCATGTAAGTATCACTTGAAGCCATTCAAAAATGACAGATGCCAACTCACCAGATATACTCATGTCATGATTTCCAAGTAAGATAGTATTTTATGGTGGTACAAGTGTTAAGATATCTGACTGAGTCTAATGTATATCTTGCACTGAATTAGGCAGGAAGATATCCAATATCATATAGGATAAAAATGGTAGTGAAAAAATATTTCCCTTGAGAAAGATATAGGAGGCTGCCATAAGTATGAATTAGTTCAGATAATTTTGAAGAATTTAGAAATGCAAGCTCAATTATGTCTCTTTAAAGAATAATTATGTAAGTGGAAGGGAAAAAGAAGGGTAAGAGAAGAAAATAACTGACAGCAGATCATTGTCCCTAGTTAGAGTATAAAATGATATAATCTATAACTTCCAAGTTAAAAAGAGACCAGTTATGATCTGTCAATGGCGATTGAGGAATTTTTTTTTAAAGAAGAATCAATTCGAGGAGTCTTCAGTCACATCAGTAAAGCTGTATGCTCAATCTAATACTTGGTGTTACTTGTCCTAAATTTATAATGAGTAGGCTGATAAGATATCCAAACATATCTAAATATATTTCAATAACATCCCAAACTGATATGGATAGATGGGTCAATAATTGGAACTATAGGACAAAGTAGACTTGTCTGTGTTTTAGTTCAATCTATAATCTCCTGGCTAAATAAAGTTTTCAAAATGTTCAGAGAATACCTCTAAAAAAAGTTCATGAGTTATATCTGTATAATATTTCTAAGGTCAGGATAAAAGCATTTGTTCCCAACATTTAGAATCAACAGGACCTGTTGAATTTATGGATCCAGAATTTTATGTCTTCACATTCATATCTCAACATTTTATTAATATGACTTTCACCAAAACACTGTTCTTATTGAACTTGTCTATGTCCTTTTACTTTTCAAATCCAAATAGTAGATTTTCTTCAATATCTTCCCGAAAATTCTTTCCTTCCTTTTCTTCTGTAAATCTGTGTTTATTACTTTTTTGTTTCCTTATTTATCTCTTTCCTCCAATCTTATACACACTGATACTCACATTGTTCACACTTTCAGCAGAACTTTCCTTTTCCTCTTCCCTTTAATAATGTCCCTGATTTTATTATTATTTTTCATATTCATGTTCGTGGATATTTTGATGATGTTCAAACAGACCTATCTTTGCATCTGTTTACATAAACCTTAGAACAATCAGAGAGTTGTTTCCTCTAAATCCATCTTTTCCACCTGTAGTCCTTATCATCAAGAATGTAACTAACATAGTTAGGAGACAGACATATGGAAACACTTTAGAGTTCCTCTTACCCTACCTTCATCCATTAGATGAACGATCAAGATTTTCTGTTTCTGTAACTAATGTAATTTCTATGTACTCCTTTTTATACCCCTGACACCAGCCTATTGCAAATACTCATCACCAGTCACTCAGTCCTAAAACAACTGTTTACAAAGTATGCATTTTTCCCCATAGTCTTTTCATATTGGTCCTCTCCATCACCAAATGGCTCTCCTTGTAAGCGCACAGAGTGAAGAACTCAGACAAAAATTCTAGTACCATTATTTACTCACAACATTGACTGTTGGTCTTATATTTCTCATCTGTAAATGGATGTAATCTACTAGAAATATTGAAGAATATAAATATTGACTTCTAGAGCAAGGAAAAAGAAAGTAAACAGTCCTTACATTTTCTACCTTAGCTTACAAATAAGGAAAGAGTCAAATTCAGTTTGTTGGTATAAAGTCAGAAATCGTTTCATGAAGAAATAAAAATAAATTTTTACTCCTGGCTCTGCAGCTTGTGTCCTTTTATGGTAACTGCAGATAAGTAAGTGGTATTATGTATATTGTGTCATGTATTTACAGCTGTAATGAAGAACATACTCTTAATATATCATTGGAAACATTGGTTATTGAGTAGTGTCTATATGAGAAAGTTATTTGAACTAATCACATTAAGTTGAAACGTACATCTTAGTCCATCAAAATATGGAAATAATAGATTTTATTTATAAGAAAATAATATCACCAAGAACAGTGAGTATACATTAGAAAGACTGCTGGCATAACATTAGGGTTTTTACTGTCTCTACCTGTTTATGTGATTGTATTTCTTGATATTGAAACTCTCCTCTTTTTATTCTGTTTTTTTTTTTTTTTTGGTTCATCATGGGGCCTGGACTCTGGGCCTGGCACTGTCCCTCAGCTCTTCAGCTCAATGTACACTACCACTTGAGCCACAGTGCCACTTCCCGCCTTTTCTGCTTATGTGGTGCTGAAGAATCAAACCCAGAGCCTCATGTAGGCAAGGCCAACACTCTGCCACTGAGCCACCTTCCCAGCCTTCCTCTTGTTATTATATGTCATCCAACGCTGTTTATAACTATGCACTCAATGTGGGAAATTTAGCTTCAAAGATAATTAAAGCTTTTTTTTTCCTTTTCAATCACAACATCGTCATTGTTAGGCTACACTCCATCCAAATTATTATTAGCATCATAAGTGCTAATTATTGAACGTCGGATATGTGTCTATGATTTTACTATTATTTGTCTATTGATTAATAATTTTAATGTTAACACTGTGCATGCATCCATATTGAAATTTTGAACAAATAAACAAAAAAACTAAACTATATCAGGTAACTTGACTGTGTGCTTATAACAAATTATGGAATAGATTTTTTGAAGCATTGCAAATTCCTAATCAGTATTAATTAACTTCCTCTCTCTCCTTAACTACAAACAAATATTTAAGACTTTGGGCAGAACCTTTTCAAGTAATATACTGTAAATGTAACTACAATATCATGTGTATATCTAAAATTCCCTTGAAAGTAATAAACTCTACTTTATATTGAAATATTAGTTATTTTATTCTAGGAAACTTTTAGAAAAATAGACTGTATATCTTTGAAATGAAAAAGGTAAAAATACTAACATAAATGTTTTAGAGGGAGTCTGTCATATATATATATATATATATATATATATATATATATATATATGTTATGTGTAGAATAGTTCATTTCTAGAGATTATTTGTCATCAGAAATATATACATATATCTAAATTTATTTGCAGAATGATATACATCATAGTGAAACAAACATCTTAAAACATAATTATAATTAATAAATAACTTCATGAAACCCAGTGCCGGTAACTCACCCTTATAATACGAGTTATTCTGTGTGCTGAAATCTTAGAATTGTTTTCGAAACTAGCCCAGACCGAACAGTACTTGTTAGATTCTTATCTCCAATTAACCACTAAAAACAGGAATTAGCTCTTTTCCTCAAGTTATAGAGTGTTGTCTTTGACAATTAAAAGGCTTAGGGACAATGCCCAGGCCTTGCAAACAACACCCACAACAACAATTGTATCACATTAATTTCACAAAAGCATCTTTTAACTGCTGTGAATATTTCTTAGAAACATGAATACATACCCCTGAAAAATGTTAAGTAAAAAAGTATAGAATATTTACGTCTATGTTAAAGACATGACTATTTAGATTGTTTAAGATATTTAGGTAATGATTACAAGTTAATAATAATGATAGGTAGGTTATATATTGGGACTGGTTTTTTTATTCTATTTTACAAAAGTAATAAAATGATATTTATAATGATTATATAAAATTACTCTTGCTTGGTATTTGAATTAGCATTTGATAAATATTTTTAAATGGTTTCCAAAGTAAAGGAGTCTCAATTCTTTTGTAATTTCAAAACAATTAAGAAAATGATTTCAAGGCTGGTTCACTCTAAGTCTATGTTTGTTTTCTTCTTCTAGTTTTCATATGTTAGTAGAAATTAAAATTCCAAAAATTTAATGGATATTGGCACTCAGGAACATCTTCACATATACTAATATTGGAGTCGTTTGAGTGGAATTGTTTTATTTCATTTGTTACTTTCACAAATAAATCAAGATGATTGTGTATTTTGTTCTTTTCACTGCTTTTGGCTCTTATCTTGATAATACGTTTTTCCTAGTAAGGTAGAGATAAGCCATTTGATTGAGCAAGTAACATATGACTTTCATAAAATGCAGATGCATAGATGTCTTCTGTCATTTCCTAAAAGTTTCTTCCAGAAAAGTTTCTCAATTACTTAGAAGTTTTTCCCCTTCCCCTCTACAAATTATACCGACATCAAATACAGTGAAAGCAGGGGATATACTGTGGGGGAGGGACATACAAAACAACAAAGAAATAATCTTATAAATGTTTTAGAAACAATTGCATGAAAGAAAAAAAAACATTTGAATACATATCTTAGGGTTCACTTCCTTAACATCACCTTATCTGAACTTTCTGCTTGACTCAGACATATACTAAATATTTCAAATAAGGGAAACAATGGGAAAGAAATAGGGATACAGGTGGACGCAATGCAACAATGAGATATACAAGTCCTTATGTCAAAAAATGAACTTTACAACTTTGGTGGGGGGTGTAGGGAGGAGGATTGGGTGGGGCGGCGGGGGAGGATGGGAAGGAATGGGAAGGGGAAACAAAGGAGGAGGCTACAATGCTTGATAAGTAATATACTCATTAAATTGTCCAGGTAATTGTAACCCCTCTGTACAGTATTTTCACAATAAAAAAATAAAAATAAAAATAAATTACTTAGAAGTGATGCATAATTCCTAGGTATAGGTATTCCAGTTATCACATATACTTTTGGATTAAGTTACCTCTGTATAAATTCAAACGGACAAAATACCTTCAAAATAAACAGAAATCACATATTTGTTTTTTGGTTTTGTTTTTTTTTTTGGGTCTGGTCGTGGGGCCTGAACTCTGGGCCTGGGCAATTGAGCTCTTCAGCTCCAGGGTAGCTCTCTACCACTTGAGCCACAGCCCCACTTCCGGCTTTTTTTGTTTTGCTTATGTGGTGGTGAGGAATCGAACCCAGGGCCTTGACCATGCAAGGCAAGGGCTGTACCACTGAGCCACGTTCCCAGCCCCACATCTTTGTTTTAAATGCAGTAGTTTAGAAAGAGTTTTTAGCCAACACCAAAAACATCTTTTTAGCTATTCTGCATTTTGTGTGAAGAAGTTTTAACAATAGTTTTTTTTTCCTGACATGTAATTCACTTACAATATATTATCACCTTTTATTGTATACATTTTAGTGCTTTGGAAGTAAATTGTACCTTCATAGGTTTTCAAAGCCTAATTTTCACAAACTTGCATTTCTTCAAATAGAAATGCTGTAAATTTTAGAACAGTCATTAAAATAGATATAAAATTCAGTTACCGGAATTTGCCCAGCATACATCCTCTATATTTGGGGGATCATTTCCAGGGTCTCACACATACTATACAAGTTCACTGTCAATTAACTACATTCTCTGTCCAAAAATGTTTTTTACTTCTGTTTAATACATTCATAGAAGTGTAATGCGTGGATCCTATACAATTCTTTTTCACCTTTTGAAGGCTTGAAAACTTGTTTGCTAAAATGACTGCAGTATTATACAAATCGATCACAATGAGAAATATATCAATTTCTCCACAAATGCATTACTATATTTTGCCTCCTCTTTTTATATTATGGTCATACTAGTGAGTTTTCTTTTTATTATTTCTTAGACACTAAAAAGGAGCTTAATTCATATGCTCCTCCTATTGGCTATTGATATACATATGTTATTTAAAGAAATATCCTATTCAGGAAAAATTTATATAGATTAGAAGATATAAAAATACTTAAGTTTCAGAATCATTGTAGCATTAACATTGTAGCATTAACAAATACATATCTGTTGGATATGTTTCCATTTCTGTTATAGTGTCCCTTGAATTATGAAAGGTTATCACTTGATATAATCCAGTTCTTGCTTTTCTTTAGCCAGTAATATTTTCCATGTCAAATTTTTAGAAACCTTTACTGATCAATGTCATGAATTTTTACATTTAGGTTTTATAGGTTTTTACATCTCACATTTAGTTTGATAGTCATTCTTTATAAGGTTTGAGGTAGGCCAGGTGCCGGTGGCTCACGCCTGTAATCCCAACTACTCAGGAAGCTGAGATCTGAGGATCGTGGTTTAAAGCCAGCCCGGGCAGGAAAGTCCATGAGACACTTATCTCCAATAAACCACTACAAAACTGGAAGTTTTGATGTTGCTCAAGCGGTAGAGTGCTCACCTTGAGCTGAAGAGCACATGGATAGCGCAAAAGCCCAGAGTTCAAACCCCATGACTGACATACAAACAAAAAAACAAAGGATTGAGGTTGTAGTCTAAGATCGTTCTTTAAATCTAGAGAGGCAATAGTGCCAATACAACCATTTAAGATTCTGTTTTTATTTCATAAAATCATAACATCCTTTTCAAAATCTGTGGACCATAAAACTAAGTATTTATTTTTGACAAATCTGTTACCTTATTCTATGTGTCTGTTCTTATAGTTGAACTATTTTGTCTTCACTACTAAACATGGTAATACTATTCAATCTAGTATGAAGGCTCAAGCTACACCATTTTACAAGATTGCTCTGACTGACCTGTATTCCTTGAATTTACATACGAGATTATTGAGCAGGTGGACCAATATTCTAGAGATATCTAAATATTTCATAGTCCCTCATATTTCACACCTTGTGAAAATACACACCCCTGATATTATATATAGAAAATGTCTTTAGAGGCTGCTCAATGCAACTAAAATTAATTAAGGAATGAGATAAGATTTAGATAACAGTACAGCATAATAAAGCTGAATGATAATGACTTGAGCTATACTGCAGAAGAGAGCGAGAGGGGGACCACATAGGAGCTGAATGTCATTGGTATTGTTTCAAAAAAACAGAAAGACTTCAGAGAAGACAAGGAGAAAAATAAAGTGTCCTGAATCTAGTTTCTTTTTAATCCACCTGATAGTTTGGACTGAAAGTCAGATAACATGGGAAAAATAAAGTAGAAAATAAAGCATTGTATAAAGCTGTTAAAATGTAAAGAAATTGTAATAGTAATATAATTCACTTTCAAAGAAATAAGAGAATGAATAACAATAACAATTGCTAATGTGGATAGAAGATGGATCACATTTTATCATATACAATTTTGAAAAAACATACTAGGAATGAAAATTTAAAAGTCATAATTTATAATACAATTTGTATTATAACTTGATAGAATAGCTCAGTGGTAAAACATTGGCCTAACATATGTGAAGCAATTGTGTGATCTCCCAAGCATAGCAAAGTACACACAAAGCACATACACACAAAATTCACATAAACACACACGCACACCACATACACACATTTGGAATATTGTTATTATATTAAACAAAGGAAATTATCACAAATAGTAAAAGTATTTTAATATATGAAATCATAGTATTGCTCATACTATTTAAAAGTTTAGTAGAAATAAAATAGTCACAAGATACTTGGATTCTTATAGATTGAGTAACTTGAAAATTAAGAAATAAAAGACATGAGAACTTTACAAACAAGTTTTAAATAATAAACATTTTGAAATATTTGTCCTTTTAGTTTGACAAAAGATTGATGTTACTGGTGTTTTAACTCAAGATTTAGAAGATGATAACCAAGTGCTCAATATCTTGCTAGGGATAGCTATATCTCTAATCATTTCACTCTGGAAATTTTATGATAAGGTCTCATATTTCCTCAATCTCTCCCGAATTACAAACCCTATTTACACTTCCCACCATAGTTAGAAATTTGAAACCACAAATTGCTATGCCCAGCTCAAACATTTTTTTTTTAATTCAAGTACAAATATTTCCAAAAAGTGACCAGGTAATAAGGCCTTTTTAATAAAGTATGTGCTTCTTGAAAATACAGCATTTGTTACATGGACAAATATGTTTAGGACTATAACAAAATAAAATTATTTAAATTCACCAACCATATAAAATTTAAGAAAATAATTTTTTACATATTCACATGTTAACTATTTTGAAAGCAAAATATATGTCTGAATAATTTACATGTGTTATAATTATGCAAAACTAAATTAACTAATCTACAACTTTGAAAAAAGAATTACACTAAAGAAACAAAACAAAAGAAGTTCAAAATTTGAAATTTAGAAAATAAAGTGTATTCTTTAGTTGACTTAAGTAACGGTAAACCCTCTGTATATCAATTTTATAATAAAAAATGCATGAACAAAGAAAGAAAAGTATCCATTGGTCACATGTTAAAAAAATGTTGTTTTCCTCCAATCTATAAGGGATTTTACTCTGCTGCTCTATTTTTTAACTGTTTTCCTCCATATTTCTGAAGCATTCCTACTGATTATACCCAAATTTTGCTGATATGACAACTAAAAGGTATTTTTCTTCTACAGGATCCACGGGTCCTAGTATGCCAGGTCCCAGTTATCTGCATCATCAGATAACTAGGGCAAGAGTTCTTACCTAGGCCCATGCAACATGCCAACAGAAAGTAATTGACCCATCTCAATTTCTCATTTCCTATATTTCAGGGCCCCAATTCCTTGAAATGCAAGAATTAGCAGTAAGCAATTGAGAAATGCAAGGCAACTTAAAATGCAAGATGAAATCACAAAATGTGAAAGTACAGTAATTCAAACTTTCAATTTTCAGATGACCATCCCATGTGAGTGAACAAGACCACAAATGTCACAAGATTATTTGTAATACCCCTCTCCTAATGATTAATGAATGATTTCAGTCCAGCATCATCAGGCCAAAAAATAGTTCCTGGAATGATAGATCCATAATTGGTCTACAAAGACTAGGAAAACTTGACATAGAAGTCAAATATATTTCCGAAAAACATTAATTGAGATGATCCTTAGTGCTTCAAAACACTGGTACTTCAGTAAAACTTGGTTCTGTAGTATAAAAATGTTGTCATTCTCAAACAAATGATAACCTACATTTAATCTCCTGAAAGTATATGCCTTTTCAAATAAACTTTTTAAAATCACATTTGCCAAAATAACACTTTACAAGTAGATAATATTTAGTGACGTTACAAGTTTTTCAAGTGTAGGGAGCAAGTTACAATAGAGTTGATTTATTTACCCAGCACTAAGGCCAAACAGGTTCAACCATTCATTAAAGTGTAGAAATACTACCGCCCACCATTTGTGTTTTTCAGTAGGTGACTTCGAAAATTTGTTAAATACAGCAGCCTCCCATATTTCAGGTTTTTTTCTGTAGTTCAGTGCTTCACATGCAAAGACATTTTAGAAAGTATTACAAACAGAAAAGTGTAAATCCAATAACTACTTTAATTGTTGAAGGCACTTTCTCCCTAAATATATTGACCCAAATTATATTTTTCAGAGAATTATTGTTTGCTAATTAAAGTCAATTCACAAATTTTGATGTCTTTTTTTAATTTAATTTAATTTTATTTTATTTGTGAACATACTGTACAGAGGGGTTACAATTACATGGGCAGGATAATGCGTACATTTCTTATCAAGCATTGCAGCCTCCTCTTTTGTTTACCCTTCACATCCCTTCCCAGCCTCCTCCCTCCCCCCCAATCCCAATCCTTCTCCTTACCCCCCTTCCCCACCCCCCCCCCAGCACCGACGTTGTAAAGCTCATTTTGGACATGACAACTTGTACTTCTCATTGTTGCAAAACGTCCACCTGTATCCTTAAACAACTGGTTTTTCTCCATCTCTTCCACAAGTTATACTGACATCAAATATAGTGAAAGCAGGGGTTATACTGTGGGGGAGGGACATACAAAGAAACAAAGAGATAATCTTATAAATGCATTAGAAACACATGTATGAAAGAAAAAAACATTAAAATACATATCTAAGGGTTCATTTTCCTGACGTCACATTATCTGACCTTTTCCTCTTGACTCATACATATACTAGATATTGCAAATAAGGGAAACCATGGGACCTATGTTTCTTTGGGCCTGGCTTACTTCACTTAATATAATTTTTTCCAAGTTTTTCCATTTCCTAACAAATGGAGCAATGTCATTCTTTCTGATGGAGGCATACAATTCCATTGTGTATATATACCACATTTTCTTGATCCATTCATCTACTGAGGGGCATCTGGGTTGGTTCCATATCTTAGCTATAGTAAATAATGCTGCAATAAACATAGTTGTGCTGGTAGCTTTAGTGTGGTCTTGTTTGTAAACATTTGGGTAAATGCCCAAAAGTGGGATTGCTGGGTCATAGGGGAGTTCTATGTGAAGTCTTTTGAGGAACCTCCATACTGCTTTCCAAAGTGGTTGAACAAGTTTACATTCCCACCAACAATGAAGTAAGGTTCATTTCTGTCCACATCCCCTGCAGCATCTGTTGTTGTTAGAGTTCTTGATTTTTGCCGTTCTAACTGGAGTGAGGTGATATCTCAATGTTGTTTTGATTTGCATTTCTTTTATGGCTGGGGATGTTGAACATTTCTTCATGTGTCTATTGGCCATCCTTCTTTCTTCTTCAGAGAAGTTTCTCTTTAAGTCTTTCACATCTGCCCAATAAATAAGTGGGCGAAAGACTTAAAGATGTCTTTTTTTTAAGAAGGTTGAATTTAAATTCTACTACAACCTTGTTTCACACAGTGAGTAGATTTCCTGGGTAAGGACAATTCTCAAGGCAACCTACAGGATTTATAGCATGGTTTCTGAGGTTTGTTTGTTTAGTGTGAAAATGAGCCATCTTCACCCACTTTGCTCCATCTCAACTAAGTCTCCATTGATTACTTTGCATGAAAGCCTATTTTCCCAAGCAATTTTAAATTTTCATAAGTTGTTAAAAAGTTTGAACAAATTAAAATTTACCTGCCATAATTTTTTGGGGGGTCCAGTCGTGGGGTGAACTCTGGGCCTGGACGCTGTCCCTCAGCTCTTCAGCACAAGGCTAGCGCTCTACCACCTGAGCCACAGCGCCACTTCCGGCTTTTTTTCTTTTTGCTTATGTGGTGCTGAGCAAGTGAACCCAGGGCCTCAGGCATGCAAGGCAAGCGCTAGACCACTGTGCCACCTTCCCAGCCCCACCTGTCATAATTTTAAAACTCTTTTGAAATTCCTTTATTGGAACCGTGAATTCATCAATCCTAACTCCTCCTTTATCATCAAAAACAGTTAACATGTTGTTTTCATGATATAGTGTCCATGAAACTATTATTTTCCAGTGTCTTTGTTATGCATATACATAACCTTATAAGCTGATGCTAAGCAAAATGAACTCCAAGATATGGAAATAGGAAGTTTTATTTGCGGTTGTTGTTTTTAATGTACTATGTGATTTCTATTTTCTTTTGGGTTTTTCCCCTATGCTTTATTCCCTGCTGTATTTGATTTTGGTAGCCTGTGTATTGGGTATATATTTTCCTTAATTAGGGAAGGGAAGAGGAACAACAAAATGGTGAGACAGATGACAAAGGCAAACCAATGCAATATCAATACTCAGAAGACAATATGTTGGAAATGTACATTACAACTTGTGAGGGCTATTGGGGTGAAGGAAAACTGAAGACAATGCGGGAGGGGGTAACAAGTTTGACAAGTTATGTATTCACTAACTTAAAATTACTGTAACCCCACTGTACATCACTTTGACAATAAAATTAAATTTAAAAAATAAGCTGCATGAAATCAAATTTCACTGTATTGGTATAGTACACATACTATTTGGTGTCTCATTTGAATTAATTACCCCTTTTTAATTAGAGGACCATCAACTTTAATGCTCTCTGACTAGACAATATTTTCACAATATACTTGCCAATATTTTGAAAAAAGAATATAGTACTTTCTCATACTAAAAGCAGAAACAGTTTAATTCTATGGAAACCAATAACTTGCAAAAGTGAATAAGTTGTTAAGAAGACAGAATATATGTGTTCGTCAACATTCCAATGACTAGTAACTACTCATTTTCAAATTCGGAAGATTACATACCTGAGAGATTCAAAACAATACCGGCTTGCATGTTATGTAATTCTGCAATAGATGCATTTTCCAATGGGGTGTTACAGATTGAGAGTCAACAGAAAAATAACCACATTCTGGTAAAGGATAAAACTATGTAGCATTGGTAAGCAATTGTTTATCACAAGATCAAGAGTAAGCAATTGTTTATCACAATAAGCTATTATTTTTATGACCACCAATACCAATATTTATGATATAGAGTCATCCTAGCCCAAAATTTTCCAACTTTTAGGGTGCACCTCAAACTTCCCTTAATTCATATCATGAATAGCTTATCTCTATTATGAAAAAATACAACTCTGCTAATGTGATACCATACATGTTCTGGTAAGAACACCACAATAAACTAGGTTGCATCATTTCCCCCCCACTGGTATTCTTGAGATCGGAACACTTGCAAATATTATTTATATTTATACTTTTTTAGCTATCATATAAATTCTGGATGCTAAAATTGGAAGATTAGACTTGAAAGCCCACCTAGGCAGGAAGATTCCCCAGATTCATATCTTCAATAAACTTCTCAGCAAAAGCCAGACGCAAGTGGCACTGAGATTGAAGTGGTAGGGCACGAGACTTGTGCATAAACAGACACAGAGACAGTGTCTAGGCCCAGATTAAATGTCCTAGGACAAACCATGGTTTCCCTTATTTGCAATATCTAGTATAGGTATGAGTCAAGCGGAAAAAGTCAGATAATGTGATGTTAGGAAAACGAACCCTCAAATATGTATTTTAATGTTTTTGTTTCTTTCATGCATGTGTTTCTAACGAATTTATAAGATTATTTCTTTGTTGCTTTGTATGTCCCTCCCCCACAGTGTAACCCCCCGCTTTCACTATATTTGCTGTCAGTATAACATGTGGAGGAGACGGGGACAAACAAGTCGTTTAAGGATTCAGGTGGACCTGTTGCAACAATGAGAAGTACAAAATGTCATGTCAAAACCAGCTTTACAATGTCGGAGTGGGGGGAGAGGGGGGGTTTGATTGGGTGGGGGGGAGTGGGGAGGGTGGGAAGGGAGGTGAAGGGTAAACAAAGGAGGAGGCTGCAATGCTTGGTAAGAAATGTATGCATTATCCTGCCCATGTAATTGTAACCCCTCTGTACAGTATGTTCTCAAATAAAATAAAATAAAATTTAAAAAAAAAATAAAAACAAACTCCAAACCTAACATTTTTCTCAGTGTATACAGGAGCAAATAATTAAGAAAATTGCTTCCTGTGTTACATACAGGTAGAAGAAAGAAGATGTCACACGATTATTCTGTTCATAACATGTTATACCAAAGACTCCAAAAATTGCTCTTATTCTAAATTTATAAATTAATATCATCAATTTGTTGACAACTCTGTCTACAACCTTCACATTATCATTTTATACATGAACTGTTGGAATTATCTATTAACTAAGTTCTAATTATAACTCTCTTGAAAGAATATTCCAGGCACATAGAATGCAAAATCATTTGTGAATGTCAATTAAACACTCTACTTAAAAAGAATTGTGTAGAATCCTATATAATATAAAATTACAAACAAAACCAAAATATTTATTTTAAATCTAAATTCTAATTTAGCAAGATCTTCAAAATCCTACATTCGACGAACTTTGCTATTTTTCCAGGCTTAAGCTTTTGTAATTCTTCATCATTGTTTTGGGATACAATATAATGATGATAACTTACTTTTTCAAATTTTGGATGGGAATCATGAGTCATTTTGCATCTAGGAATGTTCTGTAATGAAGAGAAAATTTAAAACACAAGTGAGGATTAAGTATGAGTTGCATTTCAACAGGAAATTTGACTTCTCAAAACATAATGACAAAATTAGCCCAACCGTCCAACTACGTATTCCTTTCTTGTTTGTTTTGTTTTACTAAGACAAAATTTTACACCTAGGTCCAGGAAAGGTATAACTATGTAATTCCATTCTCTAATCTCCTGTCTTAATCTCAGTGCTGGAATTCTAGGCTTGTATCACATTGTCCTGCAATAGTTTCTTGTTTTATTTAATCTAGATACAGACTACCAATTCTGAACTTCTCCAGTGATATTATACACCAGAATGACTACTTTGACTTTATCTACAATTTTCAAAGATGTTCCAACATTTGATACAGGATATGAACATTTTCAGACGCCCCTGTGGGATCTCTGATTCATTCCTCCATGGATCCTATCCCTTTAGTAATGATTATTGACTCTCTTACTATCTCTGATCCCTACCAATGTAATATTCTCAAACTTATTTGAAGGAAGTTCATTTGAGGACTTTCTAATATTAAAAATTATCACTTGATTCTAGTCTTATTCAGGACATATATTTATTGTTTTCTAACTTTTCTATACATTGTGAGAGTTGTTTCATTTGTGTGTGCACATATAAGTGCCTCTGGGTGTATGTGTATGTTTGTATGTATATATGCAAAAGCCTCAAGCTCTTATTCATCAATCTTGCTCATGACTGGTATTCCATCACTTGAGCCATTCTTCCAATCCAGATATGGACTGCTTAATTTTATATACTGTTGCAAAGAGTGTTATGCCCAGGCTGGATGCACATTGAACTTCCCAGACTCCTTCAAATTCTTAGGTTTTATTTCTCCAGGAGTATCAACTTTTAAACTACATATATTTTTGTGAGGGTAACGTCTAAGCTGTAGCCCAGATTTTTATCTCAAGAATTCTTTTTCTTTTTGTTTTGGTGGGGGGTCTGGTCATGGCGCCTGAACACTGGCTCTGGGCTCTGTCCCTCAGCTCTTCATCTCAAGGCTAGCACTCTACCACTTGAGTCACCGCGCCAATTTCGGCTTTTTTCTTTTTTGCTTAAGTGTTGCTGAGGAATCGAACCAAGGGCCTCATGCATGTGAGGCAAGCGCTCTACCACTGAGCCACCTCCCCAGCCCCTAACTAAAGAATTCTTATAAAGATAGATGAACAGACACATTACATATCTTCATGCTGAGATATGAGGATTGAGGTTCAAAGCCAGCCCAGGTAGGAAAGTCCAGAGACTCTTTTCTCGAATTAACTAAAAGAAAGGTGGAAATGGCACTGTGGATTAAGTGGTAGAGCATTAGCTTGAGCAGAATAGCAGAGACACAGCTCATAGGCCCAGAGTTCAAGTGCCAAGACCACCGCCAACAAATATAAATATATATATATATATATATATAATATGTATATATATATGTGTGTGTGTGTGTGTGTGTGTGTGTGTGTGTGTGTGTGTGTGTCTGTGTGTCTGTGTGTATGTGTGTGTGTTTTAAAGAAAAAAAAGAAATGTAATCTTAGCCACCAGTTCATTGCTAGCATAACCCCTGCTCTCACAAGATGGACATTTTTCCAGCTAAATCCATGCTCTTATATCCGACTTGCATTGGAAACAGAATTATTCTTCCATTCTACTTTCTACAAAGTTGCATGATTAGCAAGCATGATTTAGAATGGGAGTGGCCTCATAGTTCTTGTTCCATGTAGGTGTCTTGCTTTCTGTATATCACTCCCATAAATCTACATACTGGACTTGGCTTTATTGTTTCAATGTTGTCTTATTTGTAGAATCTTCTATAGTGTATTGAACCCTTACACTTAAACACAGAACTTCTCTTTCTCCTATTATTGCTATTGTTTCCCTTACTGTTAGCTCATGTACACTTGGGAAATAATGAAAAGCACGTACACTCACAAAAAGAATGTTCTGAAAACCTTCTTCCCATTTAAAATTCGCCTTAATTTACAGAGAACTTACAAAGTTTGAACTCAATGTACTCATGTATAATGTATTTATAAGCAATATAAATTTCATATTTTCTCTTTACTAAGTTGTCTCTGAAACACGTGTTACCTCAGGTCCATAGGTGTTCTAGTGTTATTGCAGTGAAGCCAGAAAACATTCATTAAACATCAAGCAGCACCATCGATTGTTACTGGAAGTAACTGTTACTGGATGTGGAAACTGACCCGAAGAGAGGAATGGAACATAGAGGAATAACAAAGTTCAAGTTACCTTGTGCTTTCCTTTTTACTGTACAAGAAAAGTATCCCAAGGCTTGAAGGAAACTCTGTCCCCGGCTTTTTCGAGTGTGTTCTTTACTCATATAAATTTTTTCTGTAAACTTCTAGTTCATAGTGTTATAAAAAGAAATAATGTACCATTTGAAGGCCAGCATAGAACAAAAGGAAGTAACATTGTTTTAAAGGGTTCTCCTGTAAAGGAACAAAGACATGGAGGTTTTAAAGTGTCTTATGGGTGGATATTTCACGCCTGAGATGATTCTCTTGATGCAGGAGTCAGTTATCAATTCCTTTGTTCTGGTACTGAGTTCTCCAGAGCAATAAGGATTCCAAAAAAGCAGGATCCAGTCAATATGATCAGCAAAAGAAGCCTCTTCTCTGACCAGTACACCTTTAAGGAGGGTCCAAAAGAACTATCTGGGATTTTTGTTTGCTTGTTTGTTTAGTTTGTGCTCGTTCTGGGTCTTGAACCCAGAGGGTGGATCCTGTCCCTGAACAGTTGTCTTTCCTGCCCACCTGCCCCCAAAGCTAGTACTCTACTGCTTGAGCCAAAACTCCACTTCTGGTTTTCTGTCTTCAATTTGTGATAGGAGTTTGACAGATTCTCCTGCCTGGTTTGGCTTTGAATTAAGATAGTAAGAAAGCTAAGTGACATCAACTGTATAGACTTCTCTTTTGAAACAAGAAATATTAGATGAAGCTTATTGTAAAGCTAATATTTGACTATTTATAAAGGAAGAGAATATATCTAGCAAAGAAGTCATAACTTAAATAACTCAGCATAAGTAGGTGCACTGAATCATTTTGAAATTATTTTTTCTCCTTGAGAAGATTATTGATCTTGTCCTTCCTTTTGGGAAAACTTAAGGTAATATTTGCACTTTTTGTTGGTTGTGGGGCTTGAACTCTGATCCTGGACACACTCCCTCAACTCTTCAGCTCAAGTTGAGTGCTCTACTGCTTAAGCTACAGCACCACTTCCGGGTTTCTGGTGGTTAATGAAAGATAAGAGTCTCGTGGACATTCCTGACCAGGCTAGCTTTGAACCACAATCCTCTGGTCTCCTGAATAGCTAGGATTCCAGGTGTGATCCACAAGCACCCAGCTCATATTTGCCCTTATGTGCACTGAATGACACTATGTTGACAAATAATGGAAATTTGAATCAAATGATGGCATTGCAGCTTTTCAGAAAATTTGAGGTAACAATAAATATGTCCTCCTTTTCCACGTTGTTTCATTAATAACTCATGAGCTATGGGATCCTCAATAATCATTCTCTGCCATCTGTGTAGGTGTATTTAGTATCAGGAAATGTTCATAGAGAAATATAGAAAGACTGAGATTTTTAAAAAGCAAAGAGGTTAAGGTAAGATAAAACAGCACAGAAGGAGATACATTTATTACACAGAGATTAAGAAGTAGCCTAAGAGATTTAGAATGATAAAGGTAATGAGGTATAAGACTAGTTGATAACTATTTGTTCAATAACCAAAAATGGTTCTCTAAAAAACTTTCTGGTATAACTTAGTTACTATCATTTATTACTTAACTTTGGAGTTATTCCTTCTCTTCTGTCACAACTGTTAATTTGCCTCTGCCGTTTTGGGGCCATGAATAACCAAAAAGATTTCCAAATCTCACTTAGACTACCCTTCTCATTGTGATTGGCAGTGACCATTCAAAAACCTGGAATCTTCGAATTTCCAGAATTAATCTTCACCTGACATCTAAGCACATTCATGACATTAATTGCTGTGACCTAATGAACAAAACTTTGTTTCAACACAATATCCTAATACAAGTAATAGTACATGAATTAGGGACTATTGTCAGGTGTCAGTATGACAGGAGCAATTATATATTCCAAGTATGGGTTCTTTATTTTGCATTTACTAATTGAATGTTTTTCGGTTTTGTTTTGGTTTGGTTTTTTTTTTGCTTTTTTCTCAAGGATATCACTGTACCACTTGAGGCACAGCACCATTTCCAGTGTTTTTCTGTTTAAGTGGTACAGAGGAATTGAATTCAGGCTTTTATGCATGCTAGGCAATCACCATATCATGAAGCCACATTCCTAGATCCCTAAATGACTTTCTTAATTTGACATTATATTTTCATTCAGTAACTATGTACCATAATATTGGCCAGGTGCTAGAATATAATGTAGAAAAGAATACAGTAAATCCAGTAAGGCTAGATGGAAAATGAATAACCCTCACAGTCTTGCAAGGGCACAGAGGGCTTATCTCATGGAGATGTATCAATACGCTGAATGAGACAGCTCCTGACCCACAGCCCACCTCCAGAATGAGTGGGCCATCTTGGGTTCCAGCAACCTGGGGAGGTTGGCCCACCTCCTACAGCACCCATTCTACCAGTTCCTGAGAGTGACAGTGACAGATTGAGAGAGAGAGAGAGAGAGAGAGAGAGAGAGAGAGAGAGAGAGAGAGAGAGAGAGAGAGAGAGAATCAGTGGCATAAAACTCTAATCCTAACTACACTGGAGGCTGAGATATGAGGCTCATTGTTCATAGACAGCTCAGGCAGGAATGTCTTTGAGAATCTTATCTCCTAAGAACCACCAGAAAACTGGAAGTGGCACTCTGGGCTCAAGTTATACAGTGCTAGCCTTGAGCTGAGGAGCTCCGGAACAGTGCCCAATCCAAGAGTTCAAGACCCATGACTGAAAAGAAGTGGACTTCCCACCACAAGAAGTGGACTGAATAGCTTGGTAGAGAAGTCAGGCCAAGTTTCCTGTGAACTTGAGGTCATAATTAGGTCACGTGGTTTCTCTGTGCCTCGGTTTCCCCAGATGCAAAACTGAACAAAGTGAAGGATCCCCTTCCTCATTGGGATAGGGTAATAATGAAAGAGAGTTATATTTCGGTTCATAATCCCACACCTGTTGCATGATTAATAACAGGCCCCACCTGAGCCCTTTCTGGTATCTTCCTGTCATATGCTCACAGAATTGCCAAAAATTTACCTGAAGGCTGCTCCCTCTCTGTCTAGCCATTTTCCAGAGATCGCTCTGTATAAAGCCCTTGTTTCCTCACTACTGTCCTGTGAGGAGACTGAGGTCCAATGGTTGAGGCCCTACCAAGAGCTTCATGTGTGGTCAAGAATCCGCTGCTATGGACTGAGTTTGGGATAATCTATCTAAACCGATGACTGAGCATGAGACCACATGTCTACCATCCCAAATACAGAGGACCAGGCCTGGTGGAGCATACCTTTCAGAGGAAGACTGCGATCCAGCCCAGCCAGAGCATATTTTTAGTTTCTATCTTAGAAATCCTCAAGACAGAAAGGTGGCTCATCAGAGCCGGGGAGAGGAAACAAGCAGGGGGGTCATGGTGCCCCCAGAGGGGTGTTTGACCCAGGGTAGGTTGTTGTTGGGGCGGAAACTCACCTGTGCTGCTGGGAGAAGCTGTTGACAGCTGCTCCAATTGTGCCAGCCTTGATGGCAGCAGCATTGTGGACATATGGGCACAGAGCAGAAGACTAGCGGCAAGGACCAGGTCGATGATTTAGGCCGGCTGGCAGCACGACATTGCTTGAGGTTTGAAACCAGGGCACTGTGTGAAGGGAGGGGAGGGGCCAGGTGGCCTCGAGTCCCTTCCTCACCTCTCAGCAACCTCTATCTTCCTCAACAGCTGGTAGTGGTGTAAACTAACATAGGGAATCCCAGTGGTACCTGGCAGCATGGAATGTGGGCGTGGCCACCATTCTTGTATCCCATTGGTCAGAAAGAAGCATGAAAGAATGGGGGTGTGCCCAGAATCCTGTGAAGCAAGCAGCATGGGCGGAGTCAAGATGACAGAGATTCTCCCAGCCCTTTTCCCAGGGAATTCTGTCCAATTCAGTTGGAGACAAGAGGGTAACCTGCTTTAACTGGATGGCTACACAGATTGTTGTGTAGTTCTGTTTGTTGTCAGTCTCAGACTTTGAACTCAGGATCTGGGCACAGTTCATAAGCTGCTTTTGCTCAAGGCTGGTCTTCTACACTAGAGCCACAAGGCTTCTGGCTTTGTTGGCACTGAAGTTGGACAGGGTTCTCAAGAATTTTCCTGCTTAGGGTGACTTTGACCAGGATCCTCCTATCATAGTCTTGTAAGTATCAAGGAGGACTGCTGAGAGCGACTGGTGCCTGCCTAATCATTGGTCTTGTTGACGTTCCTGGACAGACTGGTCAGTTCCCTATCCTCTGGTTGAAGTGGCGGGAGCTGGAGCCCACAATTTGAATCCTGGTCATGCCACCTCCAAATGGTAGGAGATCCTAAGAAACTTCTTCCTGTCCATATGATTACCAATGGAATGTGATGTAAGTAATGATTGAATGAACAGTTCGTGAATGATTCTAGGATAAAATTATACACAATTATATTACACGACACTGATTGATTTCAGTTAATATTTTATTAAACATTTAAGCAATCATACTCATCAAATGGAGGCATAATGAAATACCTAAGAATTGGGCCTCAAATACTATGAAGGTGATGTTTTTTTCTACCAGGACTGGGATTGGAACTCATAATCTGGGTAACTCTGTTGCACTGTGTGGGAAGAGGAAGCTTGCCTCCTTAAAGTCAAGAAATTCAAGTCTGTTCCTTAGGCCTGAAATTGATCACCAGCACTAGAAAACCCCCTATTCATGTACAATTTACATATATGTTTTTTATTTTTATATATATGTTGACTCCATATTGCATTCAGTGTAGTTATTTTATTTTTTGTTTTATTCATGTATTGACTATTTATTGTATTGACTATTATACCACATAGAACATTGACTACATAGGATATAGGTCTACATATGTATTCCACTTCATACCTGACACACAGAAGATTCACAGAAAAGGAAACCATGTGTCACCATCAGCTTCTTACTCCACGATTCGTTGTTTGGGAGCACTGACATCTGAACTCATGGCCTACAAGGCCAAATTCATGAATGGGTGAGTGCAAACATGCCATCCTGGGGGAAATTGAGGTGACAGGTTGTTCCCAGGACCTGAGAACGAGCCCCAGGGGTTAACCAAAGAAGAACAGATTGACATGCAAATGGAAGTATGCTAATATATATATATATATATATGCATATATATATATATATATATATGTTTACAGAGAGCCAGAGATGTCTATACATTATTCAGTTATATAGACTATATTCCTACCAATTCCTGGGTATTTATTATGTGTCCATGTAATTAATGTTATTGTTTTCATCCTTAAAATATTAATGAAAGCACTCAGTGTCCTGAAATTATTGTGTTCCTGTAAGTAAGAATATTCTTTTAATGCTTCATAATTATTAAATAAAATCAACAAGCCTTCTGAAATGATGCTGTTTAATTTTATAGGATCATCATTTACGATCAACTCATTCAACTGTAACATTGACAAAATTCCAGTGTTATTCCTTTGGATGGGAACCAGTTTCTTAGTACCTCCTGCCATTGGTTGGTGTCAGTACGGGGATTCAAAATGAGGGCCTATGTTGCCTCGTGGGCCTATGGCTTCCCTGATAGTTTGCCAGCCTTCAGCAATGCAAGGTGAAGTACCCTTTGCAACAGTGTCATTCAGACCCAAAAGGGTCACTATGCAAAGGAAGAAAACATAAAAGGCCACATTTTTTCTGTGCATTGTTTTTCCTGCAACACGTGGGGGTGTAGGATCCCAGAATCACCTGTGTGTCCAGTGGCTGCACACCATCTTAGGGTGATCTAAGCGGAGGCAGAATTGCCACAACCTGAGTTCAAGCCCCATGCTGAGAAAAGAAAATTAGCTCCCTGGCTTGCAATTCACACAGTTTATTCTTACAGGCTTTGGATTTGAACTCAGGATCTGGGTAAATCTGCAGCAATGTGGATAAAGGGGAAGATCACCTTTCATGAACATAAAAAAGTCAGGCCTGTTCACTAGTCCTGAATTCAAGACCCAGCCTTGGAAACATACTATTTCTATATATTGTAAAGATAGGATTTATACTTACCTATAGATGTTCAGTCCATACATGTTTGGTGTGGTTGTACCTTGTATCTTTTGTTTTATTCATTTATTTACACATTCTGTTTATTACATTGATGATGACCTATGACAGAACACTTAGATTTGTAGAAATGTTCTCCATCATGCCTGACCCCCAACATTCTCAGAGAAAAGGAAAAAAAGTTTCACACTCTCCTTCTTACTCCACGATCCACTTGTTGGTAGTGCTGGGATCTGAAAACAGGGCAGAGCAAAACCAATTGGCCAATCAGTCAAGGTGATCATACGAACTTGTGAGCAACTAAGGAATGTGGCCATCCCAAGAATCTGACATTGATCCCCAGGGTGGACCACTATAGTCAGAAATTCATAATTTAAACATAGGATCTAAATTGACATACATGTGTAGACAGCATCTTGTGTTCAGTGCAATTATTCTCCTTATTTTGTCTCTAATCCATGGAGATATTGTGTATTTTAATAAGTATGTTGACAGATATAACAGTGCTGATATGGATGACAAACTATTCCTAAGGTTACAGTGTTGTCTATGCATTCTCTATCGTATTTGAGACCCAGGACTTTCACAGGAGAGGATGAAAGGCACAAAGACTGTCTTCCGACATCAGTATGAATCTTTTGTCAGTGCTGGGATTTTAGCTCAGGTCTGGGTATCTCTGTTGCACTTGGGAGAAGGGGAAGCTCACCACCTTTGAAGAGTAGAATGTCAGGCCTGGTGCAGGGCCTGATTTGAAGCCCCAGCACTGGACAAAATAAAAAGCCCACATTTTTAAAACATAGGATTTCTCTTTACGTACAGGTGTGGTATGCATCTTGCATTCACTGTAGTTATTCTTTCTATTTTGTGTCATGGATGTATTGTGTATTTTATTGCGTATGGGGTGACAGATATAACTGTGCTGACATGGATGACAACCTTTTCCCATGGCTAAGAGTTGCCAATATAGCATTCTCCATCCTCAATGAAACCCAGGACATTCACAGGACAGGAAAACCTGTGCCACCATAGGCTTCTCACATCAGAATGAATCTTTTGGTAGTGCAGGAGTTTGAGTTCAAAGCCTAGCAGGCCCAATTGGTGAATGGGTCAAAGTGAGCACACCAGGCTGTGAGCCTCTAAGGAACTAGGCCATTCCTGGGACCTGAGAAGAAGCCCTGGTGGGGGCCAATATAGTAATAAATTCATAATTGAACAGTGGATATATATTTCCAAACATGGGTGGGCTGCATCTTGCGTGTGGTGTAGTCATTCTCTTTGTTTTGTGTTTTATTCATTGATGTATTGTGTACTTCCTTGAGTATAGGATGACAGATATAACTGTGGAGAACTGGATGACAACCTATTCCCATGAGTACAGAGTTGTGTATACATTCTCCTTCCTAGCTGAGCCCCAGAACTTGCACAGTGTAGGAAAACATGTGCAACCACTGGCTTCTTACATCAGGGTGATTTTTTGGCAGTGCTGGGATTCGAATTGTGGGCCTAGGAAGCCCAACTGCCCAATGGGTCTACGTGATCACACCAGACTGTGAGCCACTAAGGAGCTGGGTCATTCCCAGGAACTGAGATCGAGACCCAGGGAGGCCAAAATAGTCCTCAATGATCATTGAAACATGGGATGTATATTCACATCCGTATGTGGACTGCATCGTGCATTGAGTGTAGTTATTCTCTTTATTTTTTTATGCTATTCATGGGTGTATTGTGTATTTTTTTGAGAATATGATGACAGGTATAACTGGGCTGACATGAATAACAACTTATTCCCATGGCCATAGGGTGGCCCAAGCAATGTCCATCCTAGCTGAGATCCAGGACTTGCACAGGAAAGAAAACAGGTGCAATGTTTGACTTCTGACATCAAGATGAATCTTTTGGCAGGGTGGGGAATCTGAACTCGGTGCCTAGCAGGACTAAGTGGCGAATGGATCCACATGAGCACACCATCCTTTGGAAACTGCGATTGGGCCCCCCCTCCCCCTGAGGGGACAGCGGGGAGCACAAAAGTCATCCATTCATAAACTGAAGGAAGTATGTAAATAAGTACATATTTGTATAGAGTAGGAGAGATGGTAACCTGTTGTGGAATCCAATCTGCGTGACTACTGATTCTTGATTCTTTCCTGATGTGTCCATTTCATGACTATGATGATTATTGTCATGCTTCATCAACTTCTTTACAAATAATCGATACCCCATAAGTCTTGCCTATCATTTCCTACCTGCATCATGCAAAAACTATTCATTCAAGGATGAGATTGATCACATTCCATGACTCTTCCCAGGCCAGAAATGAGTACCTCAGGATCTCCCGCCATTCCCTCCGCATAGCGGGACTGAATTCAAGCCTCAGGCCTGGAAAAGATACTCCTTATATAATTTTTTGGGGTCCACTTGTGGGCCTAAACTCTGGGCCTGGGTGCTGTCCCTCAGCTCATCATCTCAAGGTAGCGCTCTACCACTTGAGCCACAGCACCACTGTTGGCTTATTTTTCTGCTTATGTGGTGCTGAGGAATCGAGCCTAGGGCCTCATGCATGCAAGGTAAGAGCTCTACCACTGTGCCACCTTCCCAGCCCTCCTTATAGATATTTTAAAGATAGAATTTATACTTCCTTACAGATGTTCAGTCCATATTGTGTTTGGTGTGGTTATTTATTTTATTTCTTGTGTCATTCATTTATTTAGAAATTATTTTATTGACTCTGATGACATCTATACCATTTATTACATTGTTTACATCCTGTCACATAACCTCTAGATGTTAGATGTGTTCTCCATCATGCCTGGCAATGCCAGGATCTGAACTTAGTGCCTAACAGGCCCAATTCATGATTGAGCTTGGCAGCCTCTAGCCAATGAAGATATCAGGTGGTTCCCAGTCTCTGAGATCGACCCCCAGGTTTGGCCAAAACAGCGATAAATTTATAGGCAGATGGAGGTATACAAATAAATATATATATTTGTAAAGAGTTCCATATTCATCTATGTATGATAGATTGACACCCACTATGTTCCTACCAACTCTTAGGTATTTATTAAACCTCCATTGAAGGAATATTGTTCTTTTCATGCTTAATAAACTATTAATTAAGCTCAATCAACATTCTAGGATTACTGCATCCAACTTTAGAGAAGACCGATGTATAAACTACTCTTTCAATCAGTATTCATATGCATAGGAATAGTCTCTTGTGATCTCCTGCGATTGATGTCAGAACTGCGATTTCAACCCAGGGCCTATGTTGACAGGTTGGCCTATGGCTTCATTGATAGCCCACCAGCCACCAGCAATGGCAGGTCAGGTCCACTTTGCAGCTTTGTCTTTCAGACCCAGGATGGTCACTGTCCAAAGAAAAAATTCGTAAAATCCCAGCTCTTTACAGTTCTCCACTTTTTGTGCTTTCCAACCATTTTTTCTTCCTGAAAGCCCTCTTGGCCCAGGATCCCAGGATCGGCTATGGGTCCAGAGACTGCACCCCAGCCAAGGGAGATTCAAGGTGAAGTAGAATTTCCATGACATGTGTTCAAGACCCATGCTTGGCCAAAATCAATACATATAGATATAGGT